>NC_136908.1:32557355-32593787 GCF_949606895.1 Notothenia rossii
AATCTTCAAACCATCCAATCACCAAAAGAAGCAAGCCCTCTCTTTCAGTATGCATACCAGTGTGTGCGTGTTGGTGGGGTTTTTTCTAAAGTCAAGGAAACTAGGGAGTGGCAGTTAAGGAAAAAAAGAAACATCCCCTAGCTGTAGACACACACACACACACACACACACACACACACACACACACACACACACACACACACACACACATACACACACACACACACACACACACACACACACACACACATAAACCTCAGTCGTGAGAAGTAACTTTATCTCTCAGCTTTAAGTGCTTCTCCTACAGGCATTGACAGATATCACAGTTTGAGAATTGAACAGGAGCTAGCTTTTGATATTCGTCTTTTCTGATGCATTAAATTGTTTTAAACTTTTGCACCATTGCCATAAAGCAGAGGTGGCGAATGGACGAAATGTCCTTACTTTCTAAAAATATTCTCCCAAGGTCTAACAAAGACAGAAGACCCGCACACAGGCTGAGCTGTGTCCGGTCACTGTGCTCTTTATCTGTGGTCAGGTTAACCTCCTGATTACATCTTCCTTCAAAACACCCCCAAGATAAAGCTACAACACCCCCCCCCCCCACACACACACTCACACACACACACATTTACCAACACTAAGCTAAAGGTGGCTAATGTTGGGCTATAAAGGAACTACAGCACGGTCACATGACTTCACGTCAACACCGCTAAGGTAAAGGCGGCTAATGTTGGGCGTGATGATGTTTAGTCGTCTCATTTCGACACTTGTTAGCAACCTCCATTTTTTATTCACCAGTGGGGTATTTACTAACGTATTTTAGAACAAAACTTAAAAATCTCACTTGCTTGTGTAAAACACGGAACCAAAAAACGTTGGCCTTCAGATCAGGGGATAGGAAATGATGAAATTCTGACTCATGTCTGGGTTTCTAAGAAGATTAAGATGTAGTAATACATCTTTGGGGCGGTGGTTGCAGAGTCCATAGGGACTTGGCTTGGCAACTGGAAGGTCACCAGTTCAAGTCCCGGAGGGGCCAAGTGATACCGAGGTGTCCCTGAGCACCGTTCCCTAAATGGGCAAAATAGCAGGGGGCGGATGGGGCTCATAGCCATGGAAGGCAACCCATCTAGGAGAAGGACACTCTGAACTAAAACCAGGACTGAGAGGAGCTGCGCCACCCAGTCCTTAATCAGCATAGTAAAGCCAACCATGAAGAACAAAGTCATCCCAAATCCTATACTTCCAGCGGCGGGAGTCCGCAGGAACATCGCAGCGGATGGTGAACTGGCCAGATGGATGGAGAACCGGGATGACTGGAAGCGACGATGGAGGGCTCGTCTGAGGATGACCTGGAGAGAATACCAGTTAGGCTGTAATGTAACGAAATCTGTCCAGCTGATTCAAGATCTGCTTATGTTAAAAAATCTATAAATTATATTAAAATTATTGTTTGAATGACATTCAGTCCAGTTATCTGGGCTCTGTTTATTCTGTCTGAGTAACCTTTAGGTACAACATAAAATACAATCCTCTCCTACACAAAATACATTTCTCTTTCAGGAATCTCCAATAAATCCTGGGGCAATGGTATGGCGTGTTGTGACTGTAGCACTGTGAAATGTCAGATGCATGTTTGAGGTTAGCCGCAGTCGAAGAAATGTCCTGCGGAAACAAGCTGTGTGTGAGAGTAAATTACTTCTGGTTTCAGTAAACACACAGCAGAGTAACACACACACACACACACACACACACGCACGCACGCACAGACGCACGCACGCACGCACGCACACACACACAAACACACACACACACACACACACACACACACACACCAAACACACACACAAACACAAAGTCAGCGTCTGTTCACATCAACATGAAAACTGGTTGTCGACACACCCACACATAGAAGGTCATCTTTTTTGTATGAATCCATGAAACCTAATCCACTTCTGTCACATTGTAGTCTGCAAACTGCCATGTTTTTTTTATTTCCATCTCTAACCTTCTTCTCTAAAGGCTTTCGTCTTGTTTTGGCAACACATCCTTTATGTATCAGTGAACTGACCACAAACATGGTCACATGACCAGCTAAAACGTGACCTTTCACTTCTGCCAGGTGTCAATAAATGTATTGTCTTTTCCCCATGTAACCCCACTTGATAAACATATATATTAACACAGCAGAGCTAGCACACACGCAGAGTCTCTGAATGTCACATGCCTCTCAAACTCTGGCAGGTCAAAGTGGGGAACGTTTGTTAGGGTGAATTCTGGCAAAGCAACTTTTTGTACCTGTAGGCAGTCAGGTGTGTGGTGAGCCCTCAGAAGAGCTCTAAAAAATTCGTTATCATAAGGGGGGATATGAAGGGTGTATTTCAGCTGCTCATGTAAATAAGTTATTGGGCTTTTATCAACTACGATTTGTTTATGTTTTTCAACTTTAATTGAATGAAGGTATTTCATATTAAGTAATATACAGTATGTTTACATTAATATATTTAAGAATAGGATAATGTCACTATTCATGTAGTTGCTTTGTACTGCTCTTTACTAGGTGTGCAGAGCAATGTTGATTTAAAATGGCAGTTTGAAGGTTGGATATATTAATAATTTAATATGTAAATGAATAGAGTGGCGCAGTGACGAGTCCTAAAACCCAGAAGTGAGTTAGCATTTTACCACTACCGGTTCCCTCGTCTCAGAGCCAATGGGATCTCTCCATAGGATTTTGGAAAATAGCAGGAAATAAGGTCTGTGGTTGACACAAATTGAAGAGACGGATCACGTTTTGTTCTACGACATTAAATACATCAGCAGTGACCCCACTGGTGATTTTTGAAGAGTTTACATGTCTGAAAAACGATTGTTGTTACCAAGTGGCTGAATAGGATTACGCCGAACATGTAAACACTCCCGTTAAGTTTGTTTGCCCTGTTCTGCTTGAAAGGAAGTACCTGCCTCCTGCAAACTGTTAAAACAAACGCTTCAACTTGTACAATTTTGAATACGTATTTTTGAATATGGATCTTAAGTTGGCGTGACGTTGAAGTCGTGCGACCCTGCTGTACTCGGTGTCATGTCTCGGACACTTATCATGAAAGTTTATTCTTTATATTATTTTCGTCATGTCCCTTTGTTCTGTGCCCTCTGTCTTATTGTGAAAAGTAATTCTCCCTCTCGTTTCAGAACTCCATGCTCCCCTCCCCTGATTGTTTCCACCTGTTCCCCTCACCTTGTGTATATATTGTGTTAGTCCCCACCTGTCCAGTGCCAGTTCGTTTTCTTATTCATGACCACGTTCAAGCCTGCTCCATGGTCGTATCCCGTTTTCTCATGCTCAAGATTATTGCATTTAGTTTTTCCTCGGAAGAGTGATTTTGTGTTTCTTGTTTTTGTTACTGTGTAAATTCCAGTAAAGTCTTTATTTTTGAAAACCACCCGAGTCTGAGTCTGAGTTGTGCATTTTAGTTCATGCCTCTGAGTTCACCCCCTGACACTCTGCTGTAGTTCCTTTATAGCAGGGCTCTCCAATACGTCGATCGCGAGCTATCGGTAGCTCGCGGGCAGCTTTCCAGTAGCTCGCCGCTCGATTATCGATTATAGCGCAGTAAGGTTGCTTCTAGATTTTTCGGCCGCGGCTGACAATAACGTTTTTTAATTTTAGAATTGTTTCTGTCACAAGAATATCAAATTGGTCCGTGACGCAGTGGTCAAGGAACAGACGTGACAGCGGCACAGCAACACCACACACGGAGCAGTCTGCTTTCTCCAGCAACACCAGTCCAGAACCAACAGCAGAATGACCCGCTCTGAAACAGGCCCTGTCGCTGCGGCTCAGAGACACACAGGGAGGGATTTGTGGTTTTAGAAAAACACTCGATATCGTCATGTCAGGTTTTTGGTGGATTTAATCAAGTCTTGGAATCGCAGAGTATGAATGTCCTCTGGTTATTTTCAGTTTATAAATACTTGTGTAAAGTTTGTGAAGGCAGGAGGAAAGCTTCCGCGATCACCGTCTCCTCTCCGTTCCTCCAAACCCTGTCCCCTCACTGAAAATAATGAGTGACAGGCTGATAGTGACCCGATAGAAACTTTATTATTCACTTAATCACTGATTGAGACATGATGAAGCTAACTTAATCTCATACATTCACAGGATTTATGTAACAGTAAGACAGAGAATGTAAGTGTGCACCCACATGCAGTATTTTTGATTTTATAATGCTGTTGTAAATACTCCTGTTGTCTGCTGTGTTCAGACTTAAGTCATGTGTGTGATGCCACATTCAGGACATTCAGTATCCTTTTTTTAAACAGAAGACCGTTGCTAGAAGCTGCAGCTAGACTGCAGAAGTATTAGTTTTTTGTTTTTGAGGAAGGAACAATTTCACACACAGATTTAGGGAGGTTAGACCTATTGATTTATTATGGTTTATAATTTAATGTCAAGACGAAGAAGAAGAAGAAGGAAAAGATGGCTGAATTGTTCAGTGTCAATCCTGTGGAGATGGAGATGGAGGTTATAAATCTCCAAAATCATGTTCAGCTTAAGTCTCAGCAAAACTCCCAACTTTTCTGGAATCTTGTAGACCCCGAAAACTATAAGAACATTCACCAAGCAGCACTGAACATTTCTGCTTTATTTGGTTCTGTTCTACATATGAAGCAGCTTTTTCTGACATGAATGTCATGAACTCTAAATACAGAACAAGACTGACTGATGAACATTTAAATGACTCTATTAGAGTGAAACTAAGTGGGTACTCCAGCATTCACCTCTCTGGTGGACTCCATGCAGTGCCATTCATTTCACTAACTGTGAAAAAGAGTGAATGCCACTTATTTTACACATGTGCCATAAGATGCTTGTCAGGTGGTGATTAAGGACATTTATGTGAATTCTCAGTGATGTATTACTATGTGGGCCATAATAATATGTGAGAAATTGTCGTTTTCTTGGACCTTGATGTGAAGTTAAGATTTGTGATAAGCTTTAGGTATTGCAATTTCACACGTGTACAAAAGTATAGCTTAATAAAACGGATGAGGGCTATACCAATATATACTGTATATACGTGAATGTAGTTGTAGAATGTAGAAGCGATGTGATAAGTAGCTCTTGGCCACTTTCATTTTTTCAAAGTAGCTCTCAGATGAAGAAAGGTTGGAGACCCTTGCTTTATAGCATAATGTTTGCATTTTGCTTCTGGCGATTCGATTTATGATTCGAAAATTATAAAAGTAGGGTGGACATGTGGATATTATCCGGCTGAACAAAACGTGCATTCATCTAACAGGTTAGTTTTCCACAGACCTTATTTCGAGTTATTTTCCAAAATCCTATGGAGAAATCACATTGCTCTTTTGTGGAGGGAACCCATGCAGCTTACTTCCGGGTAAATACATCATCCCTGCACCGCTCTATTCCAGTTGTGGAATGTGACTATTAAAAAGACGGTTATATTTGTAATACTTTCCATTTTTATTGTCTCATTTGGTGGCATCAATGTGTGCATTTGATACAGATACAGGACCCCCCCCCCCCCCCCCCCCAGATCAAATCCCAATTTAACCTGTGTATTAGTAAAGTTTCTCTCTCGAAAGTTGACAACTGACAGGCGTGTCAACCTTCAGGAGTCATTGCTTTGTCCAGGCTTAATCCAGCTGACCTGTGAGCTCCTGAGTCTGTGCTCCACTGTGAAACACACTGTGAACACAGACGTGACTCATCGACAGTCCCTCTGTCAGACTGTCGACTCAGCGCCTGGACAGAACAGATCATTCATTAAAACACAGGGTCTTCATTAGCACAGTTACTGTCACTTTCAGCAAGACAGACAGAAAGCAAGAAATAAAAGAAATATTTGTCCAAATGTCGAAGTACCCTTTAAACCTGCCGAACCCGTAGCAACGGCTTTCAGCAGCTCTGTGATGACATGTCGACAGTGAAGCTGAAGGGTGTTCCCGCTCAATGCAAATAATAACAAAACACTCAACCTTTCCACAGTGTCAAGTTATTCAGGTTAAAAAATCAAAAGCATGGACCAATGACAGGCAGGTAGGGCTGTGTTCATCCACTCAGGTGCAGGGTGAGGGTTGCTCAGCGGTTAACCTGTTGTGGGGTTAACTGAACCTGTTTGAAGGCTCGGCCGAAACCAATGAGAGGAGAGAGAATTGTATGACAGAGGGTTTCACAACCAAGTATAAGAAAGGTTTTCACTTTTGCTACGATCCTGAACACACACAAATTTGTTGTGTGTGTGTAAAGGTACAGCTGGCAGGACTGAATACGCCCAAAGCATTTACTCAGGAATGTGTGTTACCTGTCTTTGAGTCAAAACCATAACTAAGCCATGCAGGGGGGGGGGGGGGGGGTGTGTCCTTTCTGACAAAGAGTTAAATCCTCACCAAAAAATTACTTTTTTATTGTCTACTTAGCATTTTGCAAGATGTTTTACCTCTTGTGTCATCTTTGATGTTTTTTTCGCCGTAGAAAAATAAAAGATGTATGCAAGAAATATTATGGTTTCTCCTAGCCATTTCCCACAGATCGGTTCAGCATGATGTCCAGCGCCCCCTTGTGGGAAGCACTTTATAAACTGGATATGTGTTTTCTATTAGATGTAAACTGTCAGTGAATGAGGAACTTCCACATTCACACACTCCCACACTGCAGGCCTGTAGCAGCAAGTTACACAGGTGTGTGTGTGTGTGTGTGTGTGTGTGTGTGTGTGTGTGTGTGTGTGTGTGTGTGTGTGTGTGTGTGTGTGTGTGTGTGTGTGTGTGTGTGTGTGATTACAGGGTAGAGTAATAACGGCCTGCTGTGGAATGGCAGCAGGATTTCACCTCAGTTAGAACACTTCTTGTTTGTCAGTGCTGAGGCGGACAGATGAGCTCACACTGATCTGAGCTCTGTTTAATCTGTGAATACACATCTGACAGCATGCACACGAGAGCACACCACTATTTCATGTTTCTAAATTCCCTGTTATATATGTAATGACAATGATATTTCAATATTATGATATGATTTAATCTTTTGTGGCATACTATATTAGTCTCTTTATGGTCATTGTTTTCGTGGTTGTCTTTCTACAGTCTGATTCACTTCCAAACTTTATTGATTCGTTGTCACAGGTTACTGTCACATATCCTCTAATAACAAACCACAACTGACACCTTGTGGTTGAATGTGTAATGCCACCTCATCATCACTGTCTGTAGCAAAGGCAGATAAACACATGATGTTTCAGTGATTTCAAATATGTCATGTTGAAGCACAGGCCTCTCGTCTCTATGCATGAGCTCACCAGCAGAGAACTTTGTTTTTCTTCAGACATTCTTTCAATAGCCCTGAGATCTGGCTTCTCTGCTTCTGATTTGCACATCCGACACTGTTGTCAGGTTTTACATCCTGTATTTAATCTGTCATGATTATTGAGATAGCGAGCAATGGTACTTGAGGTTTATGTGCTGTCAGGCACTACTTCTAGTATTGTAGACCAATCATTTACTTACTCTTCCACTCATTCCTTAGAGATTTGTCCCTGCATCCAGACCATTGTTATTGTGTATTTTTCATCAACAAATATGTTGTGTTATTTTCCCCCATTTGAAAAATAATAATAATTTCAATCTATATAGCGCCTTTCATATACCCAAGGACGCTTATAAAACTCTCCAATGAGTTTGCCAATTTGAGACATTTCATTTCCTCTCATAAGTGCTTTATTTATTCACAGTGATTTTCATCTTGAAATTTTCGACCTGATTTACCAAGGCTTTCTTTTTTTCTGCACTTCATTCTAACTTTCAACATAAACATTTATGTGACTCATTCTCGTCTTTGAGTTTCCTTTGCGATTTTCCTCAATACAATCATTATTATTTTAAACACATCCACAGGATGAAAGGGAAACATTCCCACATCTGCATGGCCCTGGGGGAAAACACCTCCAGTCATCATTTGACTGGCAGTAAATACAAAGTATGAGGTCTACTTTAATAAGATTTTAAAAAAAGAAAGAAAGAAGAATACCATGCAGGATTTCTCTGTAGTCAACATGTTGAGGTCTCTTTGGGCAAGAGACTTCACCCCCAAATTGCAATGACAAGTGTATATCGACGGGGGACAAGGCAAGCCAGAGTTCGAGCATATTAGCATAGGCAGTTTTTGGAACCTGTCTGGAGTTAGATTGTTATGCCCATAAACTTAATCATGCATATGTGCCTGCACAGTACCAAAGGCACATAATGGACTCAACTCACCATCATTGTTGAAAAAGTATTACCCTTACCCATGTAGCGGGAGGGAAACCTTATATTGTAGGATTGAACCATATCGCCTGACTGTGCCACCCAGGAAAACATTCACAATTCATACATCACCAACCAATAAGCACTATAATGACGGTCACAGACGTGTTGTTTCAATTGGTGACTTACAGGTGGAACATTTCTGAGATGTGACATTATTATAAACCTTATTCGATACCCGCCATATTATTTCGGTTCAGGCTGGTGATGATGTGGAGGACCTCATACTGTTGCCAGGGTCACTCCTTGTCGACTGGGAAGGTTACGGCCCTGAGGAGCGGTCTTGGATTCCTTCCCGCTTCATTGAAGAAAAGAGCCTCATTGAGGATTTGGAGAGTCTCAACTCAGAGGAGCCACCCCCCCCCCCCCCCCCCCCGTTGTGAAGGGTTCAAGTTATCATAAAGTCAATGAGACCCCGGACATACCGTAGATTGAAAAGTAAGTCAGTAACTGATGCTTTGAAGCCATTTGAGGTCCTGTATACAGGCTCTGTTAAGATCCTTGCATTATGCTCAGTGGATTTCACAAAGTCGCTGAATTTGACCTTGCTGTGCCGCCTTTCCTGTAGCATGCAGACTTCTAGTCGCCACTTCTCTCTGAGCTTTGAGGTTTTAAGATAGTTCCTCCATGCAGGGGATTTCCTCCATTGCATTACAGCATCCTCTTAAGCACAATGCAAAGGCCTGGAAAGCATTGGGGTCCTCAGGTTTAATTTGAGACCACGACAGGGAAAAACTCACTAAAGTACAAGTACCTCAAAATTGTACTTAAGTACAGAACTTTATACCACTACCCTAACTGTCAGTTCTCTCCACACACCTTTATTTTATAACAATATACAACACTATATTTAGTGATTGTTATCAACAAGTATTAGAGATGTAGGCTGTCTGAACGTTGAGAAACATTTACCTTGTCCTCTTTAACACGCTGAACCAGCCCAGACCAGTCAATCACACTAAACACCTCCATCTAGTGGGCATGTGAGATCATTACATCTCCAAAACAATTACGTGAACCCAGATTTAAATGTAGTTTGAACTTTAACAGTTATTCATTCAACTGTAGTAAATAATCATTTCGTATTGTTTAAAAGTAGTACAACTACGGTCTCTGAAATTGATGTTGAGAAACATTTTTGTCAAGAACAGTTTCTAATCGGACTTTGAGGTGAGATGATCCAGTGGACTTTAGTCAGGAACAAACTTGAAACCCCAATAACACAGACCTGAAAATCTGCACCATGAAATACGACTTTACATGTTCTAACCTCTACAGGTTTTACCGGAACTTCTTTCTACTGAAGAAAAAGTCCCTCCTCAGAAATCCTTTTGACCTTTGCTTTCTGTTTTTAAAATAAGCGACTTTGTTGCAAACTGACAGAGAAAATTATAATATGGTATATAAGGCCACTTCTGGAGGTATACCCAGCAGACGGTATTTACACTCAAACTCTTTTCTTTTCTCATCCTGTCTTCATCTACTCTCACCTGCCATATTGAAGTTTGATGTCCTTTCACTCAATATCTCCTGGAGTCATTTAGGTCCATTAGTGACATAAAGTATGTAAGCTCATAGTAATGTGACACACCTTTTAAATGAAATGTGTTCATAAAGTGGTGACACAGGGCTTATCTATCAGACCACAGGGACTACTTTCTGTCAGATGTGTACCATTATTGGCTAATTTTAATCACTGAGCAACAGTCAGTATCCTACGTTTTAATAATAAATGTATTGGATTTGAATATGAAATAATAAGTAATATCCTTGCAGTCTATAAAGCAATGTCAATCCAAAACAGGTGCATACTTTGGGTTTGTACAATACAATAGTTTTTTAAACGAGCAGGTAATGCAAAACTTTTTTCTTTGTAAATAAATGGAAATATAAATGTAATTGCAACTTTATTGTTCCAATGTCCTATATTCTTTTATTACCATTACTTCACAGGAGAAATGTGTGATCCAGACGCAGACACAAACAGATGATTTCCGGTCTTGGTGCAGTTTAGAATATGAAGTTTTATTGAGCGTTAGATACCAAGGTTTGTAATCATTCAGTCAATGGTTGTGGTATCTGCCGGGCTGGTGAAATCGTATGCTCTCTCCCTCCTGTGTCCTCTCCCTTTCCGGTGACCTACAGTATAACCCCTTTTATACACCCAGTGCAGCTAACCCCCGCCACCAAGTGTCCAAAATAATTGCAGTATAAATATAAATAAGTAAACTGACACACCAACTACACCCATAAAATGGCTCCTACAATAACTAAAATATCAATGCCTATCAGTCACGTTCCGTGACGCTGGTTGTTATGGAGCTACGTACAGAATATATTTGAGAAGCTTTCAATCCTCCACAGCTCCATGAACTCACTCGATTCGTCGAGCTAGTGCAGTCAAATATTGGAACAATTGCAATATATTTTATTACAGTTCAGTTGTTTCTGTAAATGAATAAAATATGAGTACAGAAGTAACAATGCCACATAAAGTGTAAACTAGTTTAAACTCTTTGGAAAAAAACTATTTTGCATATTGCAAAAGTAATAAGTTACTTTTAGTAAATGCATGTTACACGAGACAGCAAATTGTTGTTTTAAATACATCATAGAGGTTAAACCTGACATCTTTATTGATATGTAGCCAATAATGTTTATTTGACCTCTTAATGTGATATTTTAATAGTTTTAGTGTTTTCAAGTGAGAACTCACATTGCAAGTGCTCTCCCACAGAGCAGTGGTAGGCCACACTGTGCTTTTGAAAAGTCTGTATCCTGTTGGATTTGTCATGAGTTTGTTCATTTTTTTTCTCCAAATGTTATTTTCAATATTATAATAACTTTGTAGTGATTTTATACCTGAGAATTGTAAATTACTATATCTGTCATTGAGCAGACCATGACTATTTTAAGACAGGGATGGGTTCACATACACAGCACAAGCAGCAGATATGACCCCCATTATTCCCCCTCCTGGCATTAGTTTCTGGACAGTCAGCTTTCCAGTGCTGTCTCCCCCTGCAGAAGTTACATATTCTTTTTTTTCTCTTTTGTATATGTCTTTTTATTTCATTATAGTGTACACTATTATCAAGATAACTTAACCTGTTGAACCCCATCCCTCCGCCCCCGGTGGAAAAACGCATCATCTGCAGGAAACAGCATCTGAGGGCATCTTAATATTTAATAAACTATGAATGTTTTATATCCATGTAACAGGAAGAAACTCAGCTAACAGATATTTTTTGCAAAAAACCCCCACAAAGCTAACACTCAGCCTCTGAATTAGCTAGGAGCTCAAAAATGCTAACAACATTTGGAACAGAAACTCATTCATAACAACCTTATTACTTATCGTAGCTGCACACCCAACCCATCGATTAGCATCTTGAGAAGACAAAGAATTGATAGGTACCTACATCATCACTCTATGATAAGAACTCGCGACTTTATAAGCAAAAACAGACATCACAACACTTGGCGCTAGGTAGCTAAAACGGCAATATCTCTTACCTTCGTTTTTGTCGGATCAAAAGTTGTCTTCAATGGCATTAAAACGATAAAACGCTGCTGAAGTTAATCCATAGGTTAATGCAATGTGTCTGTGTCACTTTGAAATGATTTCTGATAATCCATCAGCAATAAATACTTTTCCATTTTCAGATGTCAGAGCTTGACATAGATTCGCTCTGAGCAAAACTGCATGCACAAATAGGGTGGCCATTTCCATAACACCAAAAAGGAGGACACTTCGGGATTATCTTTTAGTTTTTATCCTGGCTTCACTGAATCCTTCACACTCAAAACACAATAAGACTCTAGTGTACTAACACAAGTTGAATGTCTATTTACGATACTTTTGCCCTTTCCTGGCTGCTTCCAAGAGTTTTTTGTTTGTAAGGAGTCTCTGGTACATGTCTGTGCACTCAAATGTGAAGTTGACACAAATTCGCAGCTCTGCCTTGACACTGTCCACATCCAGACGATTTCTCTCATTTCTCCATGCTGAGGTCATCATTGAGAACACACGTTCTGTATGTGCATTGCTACATGGGATGGAGAAGATGTAGGCGCTGATCTTCCTCAGATTCACAAGTGGGACTTCTGCTTTGGAAAACAGTTTCAGATACCGCTCCTCACTGTGGCATCCTTCCATTTCTGAAGAGCTGAGAATAGCTTCCACCATGCCATATTCCTCATAGAGTCCATCCATGTCAATGTCTTTCAGGCTGCAGGCTTGGACTGCATCACTGTATTCTCCATAGGACACAGCAGTTGTGAGGCCAAGCTTTGACACTTTACTATGAAAGCTGTTCTCAGAGAAGTCATACCTTTCACTCACGTATTTCTTGGCTCTTTCATAGAAAACAAGAAAATCAGCCTCACATTTCTTAGCCAGATCAGGGGTTAGCTGCTTGAGTTTGTTGTTCACAGCAAAGCCAAAAATGTGTCCTTTAACCTTCTCTCAAGTTTCCTTTCAGTTCAGTCATTACCTTAAACACAGAGGTTATGCTGAATGATTTGGCCTTGAGTGCTTCAATGCAGTCTGAAAACACTTTCAGAATGTGACTGAGGAAGAGAAAATACATCTCAGATACTTCGTTGCCATCCTCTCCAAAGCATTTCCACAAAATCTTGGAGCATTCCTCCTCACCTAGACTCTGAAAGTAGCTGGTCAGGGGTCTCCAACACTTCAGGATTCTGTCAATAGATGGCAGCAGAGACAACCATCGCGTGACAACGTGCCGCAGCAGATTGCATTCCTCCACTTCCACAAACTCGCAGAATTCCTTCAACTGCGCCGTTCTGCTAGCTGAGATGCTAAAATGGCTATACACCTTAAGCACAACATTTTCAATGTCAATATCCAAGTGCTTGCTGCATATCTTGTTGCATTGTGCAGAATATGGGCTAAACAGTTTGCAGCGAGCACGTCTTTTTGAGCCTGTTTCAGTTTCTGATAAACACTGTTGTGTTTTCCATAATTAACGCTGGCGTTGTCTGCTGCATATGCTGACATTTTTTTCACATCTAGTCCAGACATCTCCAGTTTAGATAGCAGCTGATTTGTTATAGCTTCCGACTTTTCGTTGCTATCACTGTAAAAATCCAACAGTGCATGTTGCACGCCCTCCTCAAAGTGAAAATATCTCAGTACAATGGGGAAACACTTGATCGTACCTTTGTTTGATGCATCACTTGCCACTGAATAATGCAGTTCATTTTCTTTTATGTAATCCACATGCGTCTGGACAGAGTAGGGTGCTAGGATATTTTCGCACAAAGCTTTGGCTTTTGTTTTTCCACAGGTCATCCCTTTTGCTATTGATGAGTCGTTGTAGATTGTGCGATCAACTTTTATTCCACAGTCTACACTCCTGTATGACTGGTGATGCTTGACGGCATGATAAACTTTACAAAGTTCTGCTGCGGAGATTTTGTCATCTTGAGGCGATGAAGCTTCACGGAAAAACGATAAAAGTGAAGAGGCACCTGCGCTTTGATCGTTGCTTTTGTGCTTATCTGTGTTAGCATGTCTGTCGACAGCACCTTTTCCTTTGCTACTTACGTCCACATCGCAACGACACAACGTGCAAAAAGCATGGAAGTCGTCCTTTCGGCTTTTTGTGAGGAATCCATGCTCTTTCGACCATTCAGGATTAAATGAAGTCTTTCGTTTCGGCATTTCTGCGGTTTAACCTACCGCTAACTAGGCGGAGTTGGCTCATGAGCTAGTCTGCTAGCGCTAACGTCACTCTGTGCCACAGTGCCATGCCGTGAACGTGACGTCAAGAAGCACATGGCTAATTGTTTACGTTTATTAACCAATGAAATACAAGATATTTATTTGACATCACATTCAGCCAATAATTTGTAAGACCACAAGTCTTACAGGGATATATACTTACACATAACTTATTTTTTGTATTTCTTTGTATAATTGTCTATTTTTTTTTTATACCCTAAAAGTATAAAATGGGGATCACCTCAAAAGGAGGACAAATGAGCGTCCGGCTCAAGGCTGCGCCGGCAGACGGACACAGACATTGAAAACCGGACTGTCCGACCTAAAACCGGACGGATGGCCACCCTATGCACAAAGCCAGAGGCGTCAATTGGGTATGGCAAGGTATGGCAGCTGCCACACCTTGGCTCCAGGGGAAAATGTAAATGTTCGTTTTAAAAAAATAAATTTATGGAATTACTCTGTGTCAATTTGTATTGATTATTCTATTATTTAATACATATAAATTAAATACAAATGAAAATCAGAACAACACAATCGATTTCTCTAGTCTAGATATTATCTTTCCCAATACTTATCGTAACGTATCCCCCCTCCCTATCTTGAAATGTGGTATCTCCTGACGAGAAGCCGCCGGAGGTCAGAGCGGGTCATGTTATCGCGGTTTTTTTTATTTTTCGGCTAAGCTAATTAACTAAAATGAAAAGAAAGCAAAGAACTTTAGAATCTTTTTTTTATCAAAAAAAAGGCAGGTGAAGGTGATGGCTCCAATGTTGCCCCAGCAGCAGAGGGAGAAGGACCAGGTAGTGAAGGTGGGATTCAAGCTGTTAACGAGGCTGTTAGCCACTCCAGCACCTGCGCCGGGGATGCAGATGCTAACAGGGAGACGGAGACTACATGCATGGAGGCTGAGAACTCGTCCACACCGACTTCTCGAATCGAATCCGAGTCTGAGTCCCCACCAATTTCTCAGATTGAAAGAGCTGGATCAGACGTGGACAGCGATAAGGAAGGTCAAGGCCCGGGTGCAGCAGCAGTAGCAGCCTCTGGGTCAACTGGAGCAGAGAAGAAGGATATTAGTGGATGTAAAACAGACGGACTCAGGCGTCCTCGTTTGACCCACTTCCCAACTAGAAATGGAAGACGCTTTAATGTCAGTGTGTATCAGGAATATGACTGGGTTGAATATTCTGCGCAAGAAGATGCAGTTTATTGCTTTGCATGCCGTCATTTTGGAGGAGCCTCAACTTTAACAGGTGACAGGCATGGACTGCGTGTGTTCATAGACACTGGATACACATGTTGGAAGAACATGAAAAAAAATCTCCGGGATCATCAAGGGAGCAGTAGACACAATTGTGCTGCATTAGCGTGGTCTAACTTTAAGGCTGTGATCAGCGGACATAAGGAATCCATCGCAAGTCGGATTGACGCAAACAGGACAGATGAGGTGCAGGAGAACCGGGCTCACGTCAAATCCTTGTTCAAAATCACGTCATTTCTGGGAAGACAGGCCCTCCCTCTCTGTGGCCACAACGAGAGAGATGAGGATGAAAATAAAGGAAATTTCCTTGAACTTTTGGACGTTATTGCAACAGATGACAGGAACGTGAAAAGCAAACAGGAACGCAGGTATGCGCACTATTCTTCCCCAGAAGCCCAGAATGATATGGTGAGAGTTATTGGGGAAAATATCAGAAGTATAATCATAAATGAAGTAGGAGAAGCACGGTACTTTTCAGTGTTAGTGGATGAAACGAAAGACCTGTCTAAGAAGGAGCAGCTGGCCATTTTGATCCGTTATGTACATGACGGGATTATAAAGGAAAGAGCCATTGGAACCTATCACATGAAGGACCTGACAGCTGAATCCCTGGCCCAGAAAATAATAAAGGAATTATCGAGTTTAGATATTCAGCTGTGTGTTGCACAATGCTACGATGGTGCAAGTGTTATGCGGGGTAATGTGCGTGGAGTGCAGGCTTTAATACGTGAAAAAGTGCCGCATGCAGCGTATATACACTGTCGTGCACATAGACTAAATCTTGTGCTTGTGAGCTCGATAACTGAAATACCAGAGATGGCAGAGTTTTTTGGTGTTGTTCAAACACTATATACTTGTATTGCAAATAGCAATACCAGACACATGCTTTTCATTGAGGCTCAAAAGAAGTTGGGACACAACAAAATACTGCACTTGGAGCGCACCTGTCCCACTCGGTGGCTGTATTGGTATAGGGCTCTACAGAAGATAAAACTGCGCTACGAGGCTATACTAGCTGTGTTAGATGCCACTATTGACGCTCATGCAGAGGGTTCAACTGAAGCTGCTGGACTTCGGACAAATATGCTGACAGTCACTTTTGTTGTGCGTCTTCATGTCCTAGAAAAAATCTTAAATCTCACTTATGGACTGTCTGAACAGCTTCAGACAAAAGACATTGCAATCACGATGGCTTCCAACCTCATACGGAGTACTAAGGCCCAGCTGGAAAAGATGAGGTCAGATAAAGAGTACCAGGACACACTGAGCAGAGCCAAGGCATTTTCCACAGAGCTCGGCCTCCCAAGCAGCGACACTGCCCCTCTGCGACCAGCAAGAGCACGGAGTGTGTCCAAAGCCTTGGCAGGGTTTATTGTCGGATCATCCAGTGGCCAGAGACAAACAGGAGATGACCAAGAAAAAAGACTATACTTTGAAACACTGGACCGCTTCATCTCTGAGTTAGATCGCCGATTTACAGATAATGATGAGCTACTTAATGCTATCCAGGCATTTGATTGTTCATCTCCCCATTTCATGGATGTAGTTAAAATGGAACAGTTTGCACAACTCTATGATGAACTGATCGACACCACCCTTCTCAGTTCCCAGTGTCACACAGCAAAAGCTTTCCTTGAACTTGAGATGAAGGAGGACGTGGAGGAGGAGAAAAACATAATGCTGGCTTTGACACGACTGAAGACCATGTCTGTCGCTTTTTCAGAGGTCATCAAGCTATTCAAGATCGCAGCAACAATTCCTGTCTCCACTGCATCCAACGAAAGATTCTTTTCCGTTTTAAAAAGAGTCAAGACTTACCTGCGGACCACCATGAGCGATGACAGGCTCACAAACCTCATGTTGATGGCTGTTGAGCCTGCTGTCGTAAAATCCCTGGACGCAGATGAACTCGTCAATAACTTTGCTGCTTTGAGGACCCGCCGTTATCCACTTGTGGAATAATTAATAAAGTTCATCTCAAAGTAAGATACCCAAACATCTTATTAATATGATTTCTCTTTCTCTTTTCTTCTCCCTCCCTCCCTCTCCTCTCTCCCTCCCTCCCTCCCTCCCTCTCCTCTTTATATTTGGACTTTAACAGTTTACAGCAGTTTACCTGGTATGTTCACGTGATATTGTTGCAATTACATAGTGAATGAAGTGAAAAGAAAGAGTGAAATTGTGTCAGAAAGGCTATTACTGCTGTCTAACCCTGCCGCTTGCTATCCATGGTGCTGAAAACGGATGCGTAACGGCGCATTTGACTGAATTGATTGATTGACGTGCGTAGTTAAGTGTTTGTGTCCATAGTTACTTGCGCTAGCGGGATGTGAGTGAGGCTGCATTTGAAAAAGTTCAAATTTTCCTAACCACACAGAAAAGCTACATAGCAGACTTGTCACTTTTGTTATGATTATTTGCTGGGCATGTATATTGATTGATACTGTAGTTAAGTCATGTGACTAGTAACCTTGCCATACCTTAGCTTTGGCTGAATTGACGCCACTGCACAAAGCCCCCACTTTTTTTTGGTAACGTGGGTGTGTATATTCTACTTCGATTCTATTGGCTTTAACGGTTAAAAAGAGATGTCAATCACCAAAATCGACCAATGGGTTCCAGAGAAACGGCAAAAACGCCCATTTCCACCCAAATCACAAAAGAGGTGGAGTTTTTTTTTGCTGAACCTCTCTAAAAAGTACGGAGCCCTGGAGGGTTCATAGAGGCAAAAATAAATAAAACGTGGCCACGTTTTACTTTCTCGTTCGCACGAGTTACTAAAGCGTGCGCACGAGTTAATAAAGCGTGGCCACGTTTTAAATACAACGAGGCCACGATTTATTAACTCGTTAAAAGCGTTACATTAAAGAATTCTGGCAGTTTACGTCATGCATTCGAGCCACCACGCACTTGTCAATGGTTGTAGCTATGAATAGAGACGCTTTAATTAAGCTTTGCTTTGGACTTGGGATGAGTTATCAAGACATCCTGACAACACTTGCTTTGCAAGGGATAATTGTTAGTAAAAGTACATTAAGGAGAATATTGAGAGCGTGTGGATTAAATCATCGGAAATATGCTGATTTGGAAGTTGCTATCGACTATATAGTTGGTCAATTGGGAGGCCCTGGACAACTTCATGGATATCGCTGGATGTATGCAAAGCTTTTGGAGCGAGGTATCCGCATCCGGAAAGAAGACGTGAGGATCCTTCTTTCTCTGCTCGACCCAGTCAACTCTCAAGCTCGCCTGAAAAGACGTCTCAGCCGGAGAAAGTATTTTTCACAAGGACCTAATTTCATATGGCACGTAGATGGCTACGACAAACTCAAGCCCTATGGAAAATATGCATTGATGGATGCATAGACGGATATTCCCGTCGGATTATCTGGCTAAAAGCAGCTTTCACCAACAGCGACCCAAAAGTAATTGGAAGCTACTTTGTCGAAGCAATAGAGGATGTCGGAGGTTACCCAAGGCTTTTACGCACTGACATGGGCACAGAGAATGTTCTACTACGAGACATCCAACAGTTTTTACGGCGAAACGATGAAGATGACAGAGCAGGAGAAAGGAGTTATATAACAGGAGCTAGCACTGCAAACCAGAGAATAGAGAGCTGGTGGGGAGTGATGAGAAAGGAAGGGGTACATTACTGGATCCAGCAACTGGGAGAACTCAAGGATGAAGGGCTCTTCACCGGTGATTTTCTGGACAAAGCACTTGTCCAGTTGTGCTTCATGGCAATTATTCAGGTAAAACAATATGACTTTGATCTGACAATTGTTAGCTGCAGTTAAACAGAGACCATAACCATGTCAATTATACAACTATCGGGAAATAGTAAAAGTAGGGCACAGACTTAAAAACCACAGGATTTATTATGAGAGTCAATCATGTTGTATGCTTCTGTAACCGCGGCCGCGCACACGGCCTAAAGTTTAGCTGTTCTACTGATCAAATGTGCCCTTTAACTCAAATTGATCAAACAGCAAAAACTCCACTGATTCAATTTAAAGAAACACGATACAGTTGGCAGTCAACAAAAAGGCTTAAGACAAGGATTTTCTCCCAAGAGTATGACATTTATTATCAATATCAAACACATTTACAAACAATACTTTATCCAGTAAAAAGAACAACAGTTTATTATGAATTCATCTACTATGCTATTTAAAATGGTATCCAGCGTATAAAAACCGACCAAATGAGCGCAGACAGTTACTGTTGGGAGGGGGAAGCAAGCAGGTCAAATCTAAATATTACTCACCGCCACTCACACGTGCACTTCACTGCCCCTTAAGTGTGTGTGTGTGTTTAGTTAATTTGACACCTTTCTTAATTTATCACTTTCTTTTCAGTTGCTGTGTCTGTACAGGGCACGTGTGATTTGATTTAAAGGGCAAATTTGATCAGTAGAACAGCTAAACTTTAGGCCGTGTGCGCGGCCGCGGTTACACACCCATCCACATACTTTTACGCACTGATAGGCAGCAATGATCTGCCAAATACACCCACTGTAGAACAACCTTTAAAATCAACCTGACATAAATTCATCATCAAGATGAACCTACGTTGAACACACAGGCTATAAACACACAGTCTGCCCAACATTCGTAACGAGTCACACAACAGTTTTACGAAAAACCGCACTACGTTTTCTGACAACTTGCCAGACAATTATAGCCTGACAATGTCCAATGTTAATGCATAGACATGATTAACTTATATATAAATAGGCTATATAGACATTGGCAAACATTTTTGATAACGTATATTTACAGCTGGCATATAGGGCTTTTTTATTTAGGGGATAGCTAACGGTGTTGTTGAATGAGTTGTGTGATTCTTTACACACTTTGGGTATACTTTATTTAAGACGTAGGCCTACTTGCATGCATGTGTACCTATTCATTTAACGTAGGATTTGTTATGATGAAGGAATTGACTCAAAGTTATGTTACAGTATGTATAGTTTAGTTGTGCTTAATTGTCAGTGTACACTTGATAACTGCATGCATAATGAATGCGTTAGAATATGTGTTTGCGCTAAAAATGCCTCACACAATTGGACCTGTGATTTTGAAGAATGTACCGTAATGTAACCCATAACGCCAATTATCTGTTAATACGGCTCTATTATAGCGATCAATTTGTGTTTGATATCTACATCTTTTATTTATCAGATCGCGTACAGCATGCCGTGAGGTTCAAATCTAATAATCTCTTGCCAACGCGCAACAAAAAGACCTGCCCATTGTCCTGAAATAACGGAGCTCTGCTTGAATGATGTGTGTGCAGTGGGCAACGAGAGTATAAGATGTTTTTTGCTATTATTCCATATGGTACATACAATTTATCCCCCTTTCCATTTCTTTTTGCTGAAGGACTTGAATGAGCTAAGACACGTTTGGAACGCACATCGCATCAGGCCCTCTACAAACGCCAATGTCCCCGCAGGAATACCTAATATCATGTATACGGCACCTCATTTGTGGGGTGCAGATGACCTTCTTGTTCCATTCAGTGAAGACTTACCCACTTGCAAAGAGAGCTGCAAGTTCCTAACTTCAGTTCCATGTGACGAAGACATTTTTGATTTGTGCACAATCATAATGGAAGAATCAGGCATGGGGTTCCCAATGAGTAGGTCACAAGCACTTGACTTATATCTATCATTGAGGGATATCATACGCCCACAAGTATTTGAGGAGGCAACTACATGAATGTTGCAGTTTTCTTTCTGCTATTGGTGGAAGAAGTATCAGATCCATTACTGAAGTAAAAACCCTACCAAACTGTGGAAATACTCCACTAAATCCTACATTTAAAACCTTACATAATTAAAAGTATTTCAGTATTATCAGCAAAATGTAAATAACAGTATGAAAAGTAAAAGTAGTCACAGTGCAGTAAAATGTTCCCTGTCAGTGTTTTATTATTATATATGATGTTTCTGGATTAATATTACTGCTGAATTAATGTTGCATTTTACTGCTGTTTAAGACTGTGCTAATTTTGACTCCTTTATATACTTTTGGATAGTTTAGGATATACACATTGTATCTAGCAATGTGTGACATTTATTGTAAACATTAATTCACCTTTGATATTTCATGTAAAGTCATATACAGTGAACAGAAAATGTATCTTACTTTAATGATACATCTTTATTCCATGTGCTTCACATAATAATCGTCTTTTATTGTGTGGAACAAACAAACAAAGAAATGGATCATTACTGACCTTGCAGTGAAGGAGTATTTGGTAACAATGTAACAATGTTACATGATTGAAAAATAAAAATAACCAAAAACACAAATACAAAAGGGAGTGCTTTTTTATGCATCTTATTTTAACATTAAGCCCTACTTGAATGTCACCAATAAACAGGCACTGACATAAGAACTTGAGTAAACGTTGAGGTTTTAAACTTTCCCCCATAAACTCTTATTAAATGTTTACCCTGGTCAAAATACATTCATGCTAAACAGAAAGACCAGATTAGTGAAATGAATAGACTCTTAAAATAGGACCTGTGTACAACGGGAACAGGAACAACAATTAACACATTGGAGTAAAATATTCTATATAAAAAAGAAAATCTTTCAATAGTTATTCTGCCCTTTGGAATCACTCTATTCCAAATCAACATGCAGATTTGAACAACAATCATGTCAATGCAGTGCAAGGATTTTCAAATGAAGGCAAAACATAATATGCAAATCCCTAGCAATCAAACATAAATGCATATTTACTTAGCTCAGCTTATGTTTTTGCATACAGCCATCTAGTAGCTGTTGTGTGCCTATTGAACACAATCATTGGCTCCTGTGTATCAGAAAATGTATCTTCTTTGATATCATAACTTCTACTGTGACTCAGTGGCGAAACTACCAGGGTGGCATGGGGTGGCAGCCGCCACCCCTGAAAAGGGGTCTGCCACCCCACCTGCCACCCCAGTCAAAAAATACCAACTGATGATTTATTGGATAATTATTATTAATATTGTTTTAAGATCAAAACAAATTCAAAACAATCCAAAATCGGTGTCAAACTGCAGAATGTCAAATTTGAAAAAGAAACTTGTTGGTGCACACCCCCCCCCCCCTCCCCCCATCACGAATGGTTGCATCCATATCGCAGAATCTCTTTGCCTTGACGTGGAGTCAGCGCAGACACAAGCTGTCAGATGGAGTCTGTTCACAGGTGGGTAACGTCAAAGTGTAATGTGATTTCGAAACGTTTATAATTCCTCATAGATGGAAGGCGCTGTACAAAATAAACTATTATTATTATTATTAGAGATATGGTAGTAGTAACTGGTAGTTTCTGGATGAATATGCTGTGTTGTTATCGATTTCAGAATTAACTACCGAGTGATGAGGCTAGATAGCTATTATGTGGCTAACCCCTAGCTACGTTTTACCTCATGTCACGGTTAGCCACAAGATAGCTTTTGAAGCCAGTTCGGTAACTAGCTAGCTGGTGCTAGCTAACTGAATAACGTTGATAACTAGCCAGCTACTGGCAAGCCTTTGACATTTTGAACTGAAACCAAGTGATGTTGTGGCATTTCATATCATTGTAGTTCTATGAAACGTTCTTAACAAGTTTGCTATTTGGCGTTAGCTAGTATGCTAGTGGTGGCTAAGGCTAGCAGAATTTCTGTGTGTAGCATCAGAAAGGCGAACCTTAACGTTACATGTAAACTTTAATGTATGTTTAACATAAAAACTTTAATTTATGTTTGAATATGACTTGTTTCAATTATAGGAAGGCCATGTCGTCAACCACAAAGAGGAAGGGTGACATCAGGAGCTTCATCCTCACAAAGAAGCAGGTTAGTGATGTGAGGGAGCATGAGGGTCCAAGTGCAGACAGCCTCTGCCACTCGAAGCTTGAGGCTAGAGCGGGAAGGTTAGTTAGCTAGTTCAGCTGGTCCTCGTGGTATTGTAGCCCAGTGCTATATTTTCCTTTTATTTTCTTTATGTTACAAAAAAGCTGGCTAACTATTAAGGTGGCATAGCAGAGGTTGCTTATTTAAAGGAGTAAAGCATTTCGGTAATGCAAAATATGCATTAGGTAGGTAATTTCATTGATGCAGAGAGAAACCTTTTATTTGAAATATTTTTATTTGACTGTAATTTCATTTAATATTTACATAGTAAACACTTTCTACTTTTATATAAAAGGGGGATATTTGTGATTTCATTGCATTTACTATAAGAGTAATGAAAGGTATTTTAAATTTGCTTAATTTAGGTTAAAATAAGGGATACACTACTACACTACAAAACTTAACATAAAATCGTATAGATTACCACATAGTTTGTGTGGTCAGTTAAAAGAACTTAGGAAGTGTCCCAGTTAACAATTTAGTTAATTACATTGCTACAGTATTTCTATTTTCAGGATTTCCACTTTTTGTCACAGCCCAGTAAATGTGATCTTATATTTCAATATACCACCACAAGTAGTGATATTTTAAACGAAGCTACAGTGCAGTAACATTAGGGCTAATGTATTATGTTAATGGCCTACTTTTTGTGTAAAATAGGCTACAGATCAGAAAAGAGCAGGAGAGAGCGAGCCCGAGGCAGAATCTGCCAATGCAGAGAGCCAGTTCATTGAGATGGAGGTGGAAAAGATCTGCGTAGCTGGTCAGTATGTTTTTGTTGTTGTGTTATGGTCCAGTTGTGTTCACTCCTTACGTTTGAGAAACTCCACTGCCGTTGGTGTGTGAATGGGTAAATGAGAAGCCATTGTAAAGTGATTTGGGTACTGTTAAATGCAAATAAAGTGCTATAAGTGTGACATTGACCATCAGGGTTATTATTATTATTATTATTATTATTATTATTATTGCTACCTATAGTATCTTATTTTATTTTATTTTTCTCCTACACAACAAAAAAATACCCCAACAGAGACCTTGGAGTGCCTTAATCCAGAGCCAGAGCCTGAGCCAGAGCCAGAAAGTGTCAATGATGACTGTGCAGAGAGACAGTCTGAGACAGAAGTGGAAGATTGTGCAGCTACAGCTGGTCCTCATGGTATGTTTTTTGGTGGGTGGGGGGTTCCATTCAAGTGTTAGCTCCTTACGTTTGAAAAAAAGCTACCACAATTGGTGTGAATGTGTGTGAGAATAGCTTAATGAGAGGCCATTGTAAAGTGTGTTGGGTACCGTTAGTTGCAAATGAAGTCCCATATGTGCAGTCCATTTACCATTTGGATCAAATACATATATCAGCACAGAATTAGTGACATTTTATCAAAGCCACAGTACAGTAAATGCCATGTATGATTTGAATCAATGTAGATCAATCAATGTATCAATGAATCAATGTAGTTAATCAATGTATCAATGAATCAATGTAGTTAAATACATCTTGGGGCTTATCAGGGTAGTTATTATAGAGTAACTTTCCCTCCTTATTTGATCTTTTTCCAGACATTTCCAAACACAGAGGGGATGGGCCGACACAACCATCGCTGGAGAGCTTTCCCAAGACGATGCAAGGTTGTGCAAGGAGAAGTTTCCATGCTGACTGGTACAAAATGCATAACTGGGTGGAATACTCACAGTCAAAAGACGCAGCATATTGCTTTGCTTGTAGACACTTTTCTTTACCTAATGCCTCTAGGACTGTGTTTACCTCTATGAATGGTTATTCTAACTGGAAGAAAGCTACATTTAAGGACAGTGGATTTTGTTCACATGCTAAATCAGAGAGCCATGTTAATGCTATGTTTGCATGGACAGAGAATAAGAAAATGCTAGACAGAAACTCATCAATGTTAGGAATGATGGAAGAGGAGTCAAGTAAAAAAGTAATCGAAAACCAGAAATATATACGCACACTTGGTGAAGTCCTGTTGTTAACTGCCACTCAAAACATTTCCCAGCGTGGTCACCGGGAATCATCCGAGGCGGACAATAGAGGAAATTTCCTAGAATTGTTGGATCTCCTGAGCAAGCATGATCCGTTTTTAAAAAAACGAATGGAAAATCAAGCAAAAAATGCAAAATACACAAGTAGCCTGATACAAAATGAAATACTGCAGTGTTTAGCAGATATGGTTAAAGAGGAGATGATCAAAGAGGTTAAAGAGAGTGCACAATTTTCTGTTCTTGTTGATGAAACAAAAGATGTAAAGAAAATGGAGCAGATGTCTTTTGTTCTTCGGTACTATTATAATGGTGTAGTTCAGGAGAGTTTTCTAGAGTTTCAAGAGGCAGATAAACTGGATGCTGCCAGTTTAACAGAGAAGATCATTGGCTGTTTAGAGAAGTATGGGCTGGAATATAAAAAAAACCTAGTTGGGCAAGGCTATGATGGTGCTTCAACTATGAGTGGGAAGCATGCTGGTGTCCAAGCCAGAATAAGAGAAGTAGCCAAGCATGCATTCTACGTTCATTGCAGTGCCCACTGCTTAAACCTAGTGATGGTAGACAGTGTGAAATCTGTTCCTGATGCAAGAAATTTCTTTTCATTGTTAGAGTGACTGTATATTTTTATGTCAGGATCTTATGTCCATCCTAAATGGTTGGATGTGCAGAGAGAGATGTATGATGGTCAAGTAAGGGAACTCTCACGTCTCAGCGAGACTCGATGGGCCAGCAGACATACAGCTTGTCGCAATGTCATGGATAGGTTGCCTGCTGTAATGCAAGTACTGGAAGATATTTCAGAGGAGGACAATCCGGACAGAGCGGTTGAAGCAAGAGGTCTACTAGTTCAGATCGATCTAAATTTGATTGGATGTCTTGTACTATTTAGAAAGGTACTAAAGGACACACACTTTTTGTCAGAGATGCTTCAGTCAACACAGATTGACCTTACTAAAGCTGTAGAGTTAATTGCGACCCTCAGACAGACTCTGGAAGACTATCGCAGTGAGACATACTTTGATGAGCTGTGGAATGAGGTACTAGCCACCTGTGAAAAGTCTGACATTTCAACGACTCACACCCTTAAAAGGGCAAGGCAAATAACACAAAGACTTCAAGGTAGTGTTATCATGTCAACATTAGGACAACACACAGAATCGGACAGTAAGAGGTCTTTTATCACCAAGGTATTTTATCCCATCATTGATTGTATGGTTGGTGAAATGAGAAGACGATTCTCTAGCGTAAACTGTGACATCATGCAGGGTGTCCAGGCCCTAAATCCATCCAGCAGCAGCTTTTTAAATGAGGAGGCAGTTTTTCTATTAGCAAATGCATATGGGTCAAATGTAGAGGATCTGAAACATGAACTGCACCAGACTAGAAGGTTGTTAGATCGACAAGCAACACATGGAAAAAGTCCGTCCAGTTTAATAGAATTTGTTAATTTTTTGGAACCATACAAGGAGGTATTCTTTGAGATGGTCAGGTTATGTAAAATAGCTGTGGTATTGCCTGTTACCAGTGCAGCATGTGAGAGGAGTTTTTCAGCTCTTAAACTGATCAAGAATCACCTGCGTTCTACCATGACTGAGAACAGACTAGCAAGTATAGCAATTCTCAGTATTGAGTCTAAACGTGCGAAAGATTTAAATTTGGATGAGTTTGTGAAGAGATTTGCTGCACAGCATAGCAATCGTCGCATACAGCTTCTGTAGCAATCAGATGATATATGTAACGGAGTCAAAAAACATTCTAATCTGCTTTGTATTTTTTTGGTTGCATTTACAATGTGAAATTTCATCAATAACTGATAATGTAAATACTTGTATATATTTTGTGACTTTAACACACACAGAAATTGTTCTCACAAACCTGTCTAACCTATTCTGTACACATGCACTCACAAAACACTTTGGCAGGCAGGCCTTTGAGGGAGGGCTTTGCTTCTAGGATAATGCTGGAATTTTGTAAAGTGCTGGGAAGTCCTCAAATTTCTAAATCATTCCTATGGCTTGATTTTGCTTTCAAAGTGCCTCAGATTGATTAGATTGAATTAACAATGTTCAACATTTTTGACCCGGGGGATATGCCCCGGATACCCCCCCAGAAGGCTTGCTTGGGATGAGCAACATTTCTGCTGCTACAATAATCCCAAGGGAAACACTGTTTTAATGTACTAAAAAGTGGAATGCTCATGTATGTAGACCAAATATTGAATTTATCACACTTGGGTGTTGAAAAAACTGTTGTATATGGGTGCATATAAAGTACAAAGTAAGGTGGGCTTCCTAAAAAAATTGCCACCCTACAATATATGCCTGCCACCCCTCTGCCACCCCATGTATAAATCTCTAGAATCGCCACTGCTGTGACTATGAGTAAAGATGTATTATCAAATGTGGAATGTTGTGTGAGTTTGTGAGGTATTCAATCAGCACAAACTGGAAACTATTACATTCTTTCAGTAGGCAACTGCACCAGATAATCAAGAGTTGCAGTTCATTTCTGCTAAAGGACCATCACACAAACCACCACAACCGCCCCCCCCCCACCCACTACCACATTATCCATGCAGTTTCAAGTATCAATATAAGACATTTGTAATACCAATTCCTAAGAAAATAGTATGCTTAAGTACTGCCTTCAGTACTTCAAACAGCATTTCAATACCAAATCACTTGAGTCTATAGTGAAAACGTCCCACAGTTATGTAAACAGTCACACCCACAGTCCTTCACTTTTCTCTATCAATTAAAGTGTCAAAGTGCATATATAAACGTAGCGCCTAGCTAAGAAAATGTTAAATGCTGAAAGAAAGCCTTTTGCACCTTGAAAATTATCTCCTGTCTTTAAATGTTCATTTCAAAACCATAACTGCAGTAGAAATTGTGGGTTCAACCTATAGACGCTATCTCCTTCTTGTCTAGATGATATCCATCACCCATACAGAGCTTGTAATTACACTATTAAAATCACTGCGGAGGTCTGGATAATTGTGGTACCCTACAAGTAGTTTTAAAAGGCAGCCACATGTGTGAGATTGTGGTCTTCGCTCGAAGTTCGAGGTTTCGATGAATTGTATCTTAATAGTTTGTTCCATTAAATTGGAACCAGTGCAGAAGCGGAGGAAAAGCTGAAGGGTGCTCAGATCAACTTCACCTACATATCTCTTCAGGTAGCGGGCAACTGCAGTCTGGGGTGGAGTCATCTCATCTGGGAACTGAAGGAGCTCCTTCACTGCTTTTCCAGTTGGTGTTTTCTGCTGTATAACATGATGCAGGGCATCTTGTGGCAACACACTTGCTAAGTGCACCACAATGGGACACCAACACTTGATTACATACATTGGTGCCTGTATGAGAGCCTTGTGTCCCATCTGTGAAAGCAATGGGATCAGATTGTCCTTGGTAGGAACCTGCTGGCACTCATGTGCTTCAAGGGCATCAAACAGTGCATCAGTGTCAACAGAGTTGAAGTCTTCCAAAGCCTTAACAAGGACCTCTCTCTCCTGTTCAGACACGTACTGCAAAAAGGTGTCCTTTAAGCTACTGGTGGATGTGGCGTACAGTGCCTCTTCAAGGAATGGTGCTGCCAATTTCACTGTGAAATAGCGGGCAATCCTCCACCCTACTACTAAGATTCTGGCAATTGCCTGCCACTCTTCAGACTGATAATCATGTCTAATAAAGGGAACTTTTACATTCCCTCCCAAGGTGCATCTTTCATAAAAGTCTGTCCAAAATTCAGTTAAGCAGTCCCGGGTCACACCGCTTCCCTCTCCTTCTTCAAGTTTACCATTGGGTAGATGCATCTTTATAAACACCTCAGTGTTTAAAATGTCTGGGTTTGTGAAGGCTTTGATAAGGTCAGTGAGACAATGCCCCCTCCTGATAATCAGTGTAACAGGAGCAGGTTCATCCATTGTCTGGTCATTCCATGGCTCTGTAACAAGAGCAGGTTGCGGTTCGCCCAATCCATGTGGTGGCTGGTCATTCCACGGAGCAGGTTGCAGTTCGCCCAATCTGTGTGGTGGTTGGTCATTCCACGGAGCAGGTTGCAGTTCGCCCAATCCGTGTGGTGGTTGGTCATTCCACGGAGCAGGTTGCGGTTCGCCCAATCCATGTGGTGGCTGGTCATTCCACGGCAGTGTGTCATCTAACTGCACACCATCATTTGCCATAGCCCCAATAATAATCTCAAGATCGATCTCTTGATGAACCATGTCATCGACCCCCTGTACATCAGTTGAATAATGTGGCTCACTTCCAGTAAGACCTACAACTGGGGTTGAGGTTAACTGCATCTCTGCCTCCTCTTCATCTGAGGACAGCTCCGCTTTTCTTATTTTGGTACGAAGGTACAATCTAAGGATTTTTACTCTGCCTTCTTCATACAAGTCATCCACAGTGCTAGAACTGCTGACCTGTACCTGAGAAGATTCAATTTTGGTTGAATAATATGAGAGCTTTCTCTTTCCTTTTGAAAAACCATCTGGGAAAAAACAAGTTTTCAGCCTTTTCTTTGATTTCCACTACTGTTTTGTCCTTGCTGATGATCAGGTGTCTTGTTCCTCCACCATTGATTGCCTTCACTTGTCTGTACCGTTTCTGCTTTCCATCAAAATCCATCCATCCAAGTTCAACCCGTCTCTCTTGCTTTTTAGCACTTGTATTTCCTGCCCATTGCTTTCTTTTTGCGGGTACTGGTGCCTCACCAGAGACCAATCTCTGTCGCAGCCTTGTGAGCATTATGTCTTTCCTGCTCTTTGTGTCAAGCGATGAATTGTTATGCCGGCAGAAGGCAACAGTAGCTATTCTATCTCCAGCTTTAGGGATGTACTTTGCCAGGTCAGCATCCGTCATTACAGGCATTACTGATGCATCAATCTAGAGAAATAAAGACAAAAACAATCGTTGGGAGCATGATTATAATTACATATTAATGTGCCGAAATAAATAATAGAATTATGAATGACTTGACTCTTAAAACCATTGAGCCACATTAGTTCAAATTTGCTTTCAATTGGGAATACTCTCCTAAAATGTTCAACATCTTAACAATTTTATTTGTATTGCCAAATTTCCAACAATCTGCTAAAATAATTTCATTAAAAAAGAAAATCCATTTTGATTTTTGTAAGCAACACTAACCCTCACTGTGGCCAAAATGTGTGCTTTCTGGATTCAACAAAAAGGTCATACACAATTCATTCATTCAATGTAATTATTTGTATTTAGGGGCAATTTATACAGTTAGTATATTCTGTATAGTTAGTCATTTAATGAGAGCTATTTCAAGTTAAGCCTGGTAGTCCAATCCGCTTGTTGTTATTTTTGCTAACTGCCTATGCCCAAGCCTTTCCAGCTAATAATAGGAATAAAGATGATTGTCTGGAGGTAGGCAACTAGTTAATTCACCATTGCTTAATCACTGGTGCTATTAATTTACAATAATGTCCTTTTGCAAATTCATAGTCCAGTGTCATATGTTTCCGTGCCATTCTTAAAGTTTCTAGCCACTTGGCGCTACTAATAATATATGCAGCCTACTAATTTGTTCATGTGTTCTTTTGTCTACAGAGTATGTTGATTTAGTAAATAATATAGTTGAAGCCCATATTTCAGTTCAGTAGCAATGTACATTGCTATAAGTTTTGACTGGGTTATGCTAAATATTTCAATTCTCTAAATAAGAATAATTACTCCCTATTGTATTGTAATAATACACATATTGTGAGAGAGCCACCATGTGGTCAACTTGAGTATTAGCATTTCATTATAGTCATTGTATAGTATAGCTCCTTTTGCCTAGCAGTTCAACCCATGTTAGTTTATTAATAATTTCTGTTGTTCATTGTTGTTTTAAGGATGCAGCACAGACGTTTATTCGGAGGAACCTCAGTTAGCCATTCTTTCAACACACAAGATATGAATATAGATTTCACGTGATTCCCAGCTTAACTGAATTCCCAATATCACTATTCTAATCAATGACAATCAGCATAACAATCAACTGACTTCTCCCCACTCCTTTTTGGATGTGTAATTAGGTAGATCGTTTGTTTGTATATCATTTGTAAGTCAATAATATTTTTGTTTATCAATTTGATACTGCTTAAAGGTGGGGTAGGTCAGTTTGAGAAACCGGCATCCCGATAGCAATGAATATCTTAAGTGCTTTGACAAAAAATCCATAAAAAGATGTCCTCTGTGGAAGCCGTAGTACCGTAAAAAGCACGACCAATAATTTTAGCCGGCCTGGCTAAAATAACTGGATGGCCTACCTGCCTGTCAGTCTTCCATCTGTGCACAAACTTATCTCGTGCCCTTATTGGTCATGTGCACGTTCGTGTGTGTTGGAGGAGGGGCTCTGTAAGGATGTGGCAGATTTGTTCCGGCTGTGTATTTTCTAATTATAGCGCACTCGAGCTGGTTTCTCCAAAATTACCTACCCCACCTTTAAGTTTGTAAAGTGCATATTCTCTTGTTTCTTTTCATTTTTATTATTATTTTTTGTATTGTTGTTTTACCTGTTCGAAATAAATCAAATTAAAAAATCAAGCAGTACACTTCAATGAAAGAATTGAGAATAACAACACACATAAAGGGGACGGGTACATATTTACATATGGCATTGAAAGGCTTACCTTTTTTCATTTTCCAGCTTTTGGATAAATTCCTCAGAAATGTTCCGCTTAATTAAGAAACCCCTCAGCTCAGCATCCATTGTTTCATCTGTCTGCTCTAGAAAGAGGATTAAACAAAGTATAAATTGCAAACATTCACAACGTTTACGATTGCAAAGAACTGTGAATTTGTAAAGTATGTTATGGTGACATTGTAAATCCATTGAAACACTTGATGTAATGATAGATGTTTATGCATAGTTACAATGTATATGTTAATTACCACTAGGTGGCAGTGTAACATCGATTGACATAGAAGTGAGTAGAACAAGATGTGAGTTGGTACTGGTTGTTGGCTAATAAAGTGGCTAGTGAAGCTAGTCTAAAGATTCAAGACGGTGTCTTATTTGTAACAAATAAGAACATTACACTTGATGCACAATCAAAAGTGTTTTTATCACTACATCCACGAACAGTCATTGGTTGAAAAACTAGTGTTGTTGACACGATTTATATCAGCTTATCCTAGCTGCTAGTGCTACCGGTATTAGCTTGTTAAACTTAGCAAGTTGGCTATGTCGGTAGGCTGCTTAATAAATAGCCAGCACAACTAACAGGTAGATGGACAAATACAAAGTTAAGCTATCGGGAACTCCCTGCTGCGTAAAGTCATTCACAGAATCTGGTTGGTTAACATTAATACAAACCCATGTAAGACGCAGCCAAGAGCCACCAGTAAGCAAACAATCTCACGGTTAGGTTAACTTAGCCAACGTAATGCTTCTCAAAGAAGGTAGCAAACACATGTGTTGCTGTGAAATGTAGCATGTTCTCTCGCATACACAATGATCGTCAGACACATTTTAAATCGCCTTTGTTTCTGACTCTGTCTTGACGTATATTTTTGGCCAGCTCCTATGTAAAACTGCCAACTAGCGCTACAAGCACACCAATAGACACACACCTAGGGGGGCTAGTGTTGATAAATGAGTCCCTGTGGGATGGACATATCGATTATCCAAATTTGAGTTTTGCATTGATGATTAGTTACTTCTCGGCACACTCTTGTTACCTCTTTCTAAGATGATTTAGATGTTGCTGAGCTAGCAATTAATGTTTAATAGCAAGCTAATCATCAACTTAACTTACCGATCAAGCAGGTGAAGTCGTCCTCTTCATGCTTCGGGGAGAAAGGCTGGTCTGTTGTGCTGTACATTATATACCTAACTATCTTGTGCGCACGCTTTAGTAACTCGTGCGCACGCTTTATTAACTCGTGCGCACGCTTTATTAACTCGTGCGCACGCTTTATTAACTCGTGCCCACGCTTTAATAACTCGTGCGAACGAGAAAGTAAAACGTGGCCACGTTTTATTTATTTTTCTCTCTATGAACCCTCCAGGGCTCCGTAAAAAAAGGTTAAATGTCACTTGTTTTGCATCAATCTTGATACAGGGTACTCATTATATGTTGTACTTTGGATTCCTAAGCTTTTAGTCTACTAACCCAGTGTTTTTCAAAGTGGGGGCCCCGAACCCCTGGGGGACCGCCAGGGGGCGCCAGGGGGGTCACAAAGTTTGAGGGAAAGGGGAATCTTTTTTTTCTTTTTTAGATGTTATTAATAACTGCATATCTGTCAATCTATGTGTCTTTTGATGTCAATCTTTTAATATTGATTAATTATTAATATATATATATTTTCACACGACCGCCCTTCAAGCCAATCAGAATCGAGCTGCCGCTACTGAGAGTGAAACTGAGTATCTGCTCAGCTTTTGGAGCAAGTGAGAGCTAGTGAATATTTCGCTCTGCAGCTGGATGAGAACACGGATGTAGCAAATATTGTTGTTTATATATATGAATATAAATATGTTTATTGTTAATATTATTGTTGAATATTATATATAATATTATTAAGGCATAAGTAGCTTTCAAAAATGCTAAAAATATATTTTAATTGTTCATATTACTGTTCAAAATTATAAAATATTATAAAGACAGAAATCACTTTAAAAATAGTTTAAAAATATGTTTACTGTTGATATTACTGTTTCATATTGTGTTAAGAATGTTTATAACAGAAAACACAATACATTTAATGAATGACAAACAAAAGATAAATACAAAAAATGTTTAGAAGAATAACTGATTATTGATACAAATAAATAATTAAAAAAATGTATTAAGCTGTATGATTAATTTGTCATATTTTCCATCTTAATGAACTCATCATTTAAAAAAAAAAAAAATGCAACAGGGGGGTTCCCGCTAGAGGATAATGCTTTATGGGGGTCCTTGGCATGGCAAAGTTTGGGAACCCCTGTACTAACCCATCATCCAAGGGTATTTTTCACTATAAGTAAAAAATAATTTTTGGACGGACACTATAATTTTCAATTTTTTACTATGTTCAATCTGAATCTTCTTTAAAATAAAAAACATGTATATTGATTCTGACCTTTCTACATCCAACTCACAGGTTTATCATTACTTTGAGAAAAAAGATTATACATTTTTCTCCTTTTAGAAGGGAAGATATGGTCATTTGTTCTGGGAATGTCATTTTCGAGCCTGAGACCTGAAAAACAGGGATGGGGTTCAACAGTGTGACGACCCCTCCACACCACGTGGGGTGCTGTTTCTGTCTGTGCTTTGTGTGCTCAGGTTCACAGGTTCACAGGTTCACAGGTTCAGGTGCTGATGAGCTACACCTGGAAAGGAAAGGATATAGGAGGAGCCCAGCCGGTTACGTCTCGCGGACTCCTCTGGGCACTCTCTCCGTGCCAGCCTCGGGGACCTGTGGCTGGTTCTGTTCATTACATTGTTTATAAGAGAATAAACAATTGTTATTTTCTTACCCTTTGTCTCGCCTCCCTGCTTTGTGTTGCAGCCCAGGAGCGGGTTGTAACAACAGGTTAAACAACAGAGCCATGAAAATAAATATAGAAAGGAAAAGAAAAAGAAAACATCAAAGTAAAACAGACAAATAATTATACAATACAGCGAAAATGTAGACAATGACAACACCAAGGCCGTATTAGTAGCCTACCTCCAGGGGCCCCTGGGCAGTGAGCACTCATGCACCCCCCCCCCAACCCACATACCAACAAGTAACAACACGCCTACCCAATCATACTAACATGACCAATATTTAGAATTTTCAGTCAATCTGGCATGTCAAATCGCACACCTATTTGTCAAAAGCAGGGACGCAGCCACAAAGTTCACACACACACACACACACGCACGCACACACGCACACACGCACGCATGCACGCACGCACACACACACACACACGCACACACACACACGCACACACACGCACACACACGCACCTACTGTTAGTCCAACAACGCCCTTTGCTGGGGGCATATTCATTACAACAGACACCTATACACTCCCTAACCCTAACCCTACTGTTTATTTGTAGATATCTCCTAAAGCCTACAAATAAAGTGTGAAATGTGGGCTGCCTGTTACATATATTATTGAGCGATATATATTATACACACTGTTTTGTTTCTGCACTGACCTCAGCAGCTTTTCTCACTGTAAATATTGCGTCACAATGAAAGCAGTTGTATTAAAAAAAGAAATAGCCTAACATCCAGGGGAGATGCAATTAGTGAGTAAACAAACGGTAAAGGGCAGAAAGTCTGATGCATATTTTATCATCTCAAATAACTTATAATCACAACGGGAAAAGTTTGCAGAGCTTTGCTTCGTTGACATAAGTCCAGCCATGCGTCACGCCTATTTTAAACATCACTGTTGGCTGAAATCGACTCCGGAGGATACATCCCTCGGTTATAGCTCCTCCAGAGAGACTCCTCTCTCCTCTCTCCTCTACATAGTTGTACCCTCGGTTATAGCTCCTCCAGAGAGACTCCTCTCTCCTCTAAATCAGTGTATCCTCGGTTACGGCACCTCCAGACAGCCTCCTCGAATATCGATCCTCGACGAGCCTTTAGAGAAATTTGTTTTCCTTCGAGACGGCGCGCCAACATCCGTTTCCGGGTCGATGCCGGAGGACCTGGGACGCGAAAATTAGAGAAATGACAAACGACTAATTTCCGAGGACTCGCGCGCGTCTGCTTGGCGCTGGGACGACCGGCTGCCCTCCCTGACAGACGCACGGACGAGAGGGACCGCTCATCACTGCGCCCAAAAGTGCGACCGCAGTTTTAATTAGGGCCCGAGCACGATGTGCTAGGACCCAACGGCGTCCTAGCACGAAGTGCGAGGAAACCTATTGTTATTGGTGGAATTATTAGGGCCCGAGCATGATGTGCTAGGACCCAACAGCGTCCTAGCACGAAGTGCGAGGAAACCTATTGTTATTGGTGGAATTATTATTATTATTAATTTTAGTCACCATCTTTCCTGTTTTTGAGGCCTTTAGGATGCTGACAAAGTTGTATAATTTTGCACCGACGCCAGGATCGGTAAAGATTGAAACATTCTGGAGTCAATGGGTTAAAATATTCCAACGTGCTCAATAGCGCCACCTATCAAAATCCCATTTCGGAATACATTTACAAAGTCGAACCGTAACTCCGAATTACCTGAA
>NC_136908.1:32593987-32783987 GCF_949606895.1 Notothenia rossii
TGTATATTTTATTATGTGAAGCACTATATGGTTTCATGAAAAATATCTACTGTTTATTTGTAGATATCTCCTAAAGCCTACAAATAAAGTGTGAAATGTAGGTCTGTTACATATATTATTGAGCGATATATATTATACACACTGTTCTGCTTTCTGCACTGACCTCAGCAGCTGTTCTCACTGTAAACATCGCCTCACAATGAAGGCATTACCTAACATCCAGGGGAGATGTGATTAGTGAGTAAACAAACAAACGGTAAAGGGCAGAAAGTCTGATGCACATTTGATCATCTTGAATAACTTATAATCACAACGGGAACCGTTTGCAGAGCTGTGCTTCGTTGACATCCAGCCATGCGTCACGCCTCTTTTAAACATCACTGTTGGCTGAAATCGTCTCCGGAGAATACTTCAGTGTACCCTCGGTTATAGCTCCTCCAGAGACACTCCTCTCTCCTCTAAATCAGTGTATCCTCGGTCACGGCTCCTCCAGACAGCCTCCTCGATAATCGATCCTCGACGAGCCTTCGGAGAAATTAGTTTTCCTTCCAGATCGCGCGCCGACATCCGTTTCCGGGCTGCTGCCGGAGGACCTGGGAGTCTGGGACGCGATATTAGAGAAATGAGAAACGGCTCATTTCCGAGGACTCGCGCGCGTCTGCTTGACGCCGGGACGACCAGCCGCCCTCCCCGACAGGCGCACGGACGCGAGGGCCCGCTCATCACTGCGCGCACAAGTGCGACCGCAGTTTTAATTATTATTATTATTATTATAGTGCTGGTGTTTCCTGTTTTTGAGGCCTTTAGGACGCTTAAAAAGTTGTATAAATTTGCACGGACGCCAGGACCCGTAAAAATTGCAACATTCTGGAGTCAAAGGGTTCAAATTATTCAACCTGCTTGCTAGCGCCACCTATGAAAAACCCATTTCGGAATAAATTTACAAAGTCGCACCGTAACTCCGGAAGGACCTGCTCTACAAATTATCCTCTTGGAACCCTAAGCTCCGCCTACATTTCTTTTTTTTATTGGCATCATTTACATAAACAGTTAAATATTCACTTAAATTTCAATTTTCTGTTTTTCAACACTAAACTTCGTATAAAGCATTGGTGGAGAGTCAGACATATTACCGTAGAAAATGAGCATGTTAGGACGATAAATATTGCCGCTGTCAATCAAAACGTACTCGCAAAAAGGCGGGGCTTAGAAATAAATGCTCATAACTCATCAACAATCTTTCAAAACAACACATATTTTGGTGGATAGGTTCAGTCTGTCTTGGGGAATAGGCACACCAAAGCATTTTCATTTTGGAAAATAGGGGGCGCCAAAAACACCACCAATGTATAACTCAAGAGCGGATGGACTAATCCTTTTTAAAAAAAATGTACACATACTCTCGGGGTGACTATGAACTCAGATTTAAAGTGTTGGAACAAATTCAGAATGTGGGCGTGGCCTCCTCGACAGGCGCACGGACGCAGTTTTTATTATTATTATTATTATCAATTAACAACAGGAGGGGTCCCAGACATAAGACAAGCTATGAAATAAAGCTCTTCTGACCTTAGCTATCATGTGGGTTATCGTGTTCTTTTATTCCAGGAAAGACAAACAACTTCTAGTTTATTAAAAGAAATAACAGTCCTGCTGTTCAATCTCATATTTGTGTAAAATCTTGGACACAGAGTGGGGAACCAATAATGTTAAATCAGAAAAACAAACAATGTCACGTAATGCTAGACAGCTCCCGTAGATGCTGCTTTAGTATGGAGGCATATTCCTGGGTGTGTCTGTCCTGTATGGTACGCCATTCTCTGCCTGGATCGGGTGCAGAAATCCCATCAATAGAGTGGTGCAGAAAACCCGGAAGTAAGCTCCTTCCGTTTCCCTCCACAAAAAAGCAATGCAATTTCTCCATAGGATTTTGGAAAATAGCTCGAAATAAGGTCTGTGGTTTGTAGATTTAGGATTAGAAAATTATAAATGCATTGCTTTTTTGTCGATGGAACCGGAAGAAGCTTACTTACGGGTTTTAGGACGCGTCACTGTACCACTCTATTGCACCTGGCAATACTGCTTCTACCTAGATATTATCAAGCTGAAAAATTGAATGCAGAATTCCAACATACTGTCATCAAATGTCTTTCTATTATGAATTGAAATTGCCCTTGTGAAACTAGTCTTGTGTTCATTGCTATCCCCATAATGAACTAAAAAATAAAGTCTATGGCTTTTACTTCTAATTATTTACCAAGCTAGAGACAGGATGTTGTCTAAATTAAATTCTCTCTCATCACATTACTCGGGGAGAGCAACAGAGGAGGGATCCCTCTCCCAGGACGGACAGACCTGCAATAGATGCAGTGTGTAAATCGAAGAGTTAATACATTTTACAGTGTAGGTAGACCAAATGTTTGGAAAGACCAAATGTTTGGAAATGCATGTGTTTATAATAATAAGATGAATCCATGAGGATGTCAACAATCATGTGGGAGCCATCAGGGAAGTAGTATGAGGAGAGTCAGGCAGGACCGCATAGACAGGTTCAGCCACGACTCGAAGTCCAGGAATCAGATCCAGGACTCAGGATAGAGGATCCAGGACACAGGACCACAGCAACAGGATCAGCCTTGACTGATTTTAACTAATTCATATGACAGAGTGGGTACTAAAACTCTTCCTTTAAACTGTAGTTCAATATTGCTTAAAAAGTGTACTGAATCTTTTCCCCTTTGTCCTACAGTGTTTTTAGGTTTATTTTGTCATTTTACTTTTATAATTTCCTCTTTTCTGCTATTTGTAATTTGCCAATTAATTAATTTATGGGTAATAAAACCTTTTATCTTTATGTATTCATCAGGCCAATTCAATTTCTTTAAATGTTGTCCTTTGTATGTGCATTTGTGAATAAGTGTGTTTATGTGCAAACTCACTCATTGCGATTCCCTCCTCTGGTTCATCTCGAGCCGTGACCCCGGCCTCCTCACATTCTGCTCGACCATGTCAACTCCTCTGATTCTGTCTTCTCCCCAGTCCATCAGCTGTTGAATCCATCCGCTGTAACTCTTTTATTCAGCCCTTTGCCCAGTTACATCTGCAGCCCACATCATGCCACTGTTCTTGTACGCCTTTGCATTTCTACAGTCTCTTTGCTGTTTTTATTATGGACGGCGGATTCCGCTCTCATGTCCCACATTTTGCTCTTGTGCCAAAACTCGTGGCTCGGCTTGGAACTTTGTGTCCTATCAGAGGGACTGATGAGAGTAGATCTCTGCCTGTCAGCATGCTGATTGGTTCTGGCTGACATAGGTGGAGATGGTTCTGGCTGCAGTTCTGGATGCAACCTTGTTGTTGTTGGTTCTCTGTCTGTTCGATGGAGAAGGAGATTGGGTCCTGCTTATTGTTCTTTGTTTGCTCAGGCGGGTCGGGGTCTTAGCCGTCTGATGCAGAGGGAGAGTCCAGGTCTCGGCACACATAGAAATTCTAGCACACTGAGGTTAAATAAATCCAAACTTTTCCACTCTGTCTTTTTCTAATCATACTATCTGCCTTGGTTGTTAAATGCCATCTTAACAACAAAATGAATGTCTCCTGTGAAGGTTCCCTCCCTACTCTAGTCGCTATCCTACGTAATTTTTTTTTGCTGAAGCTGCTTTGCAATTGATCTTGGGTATCTTCCATTATACTAGTTCCCGGTTATGCATAGACGAGGAGCACACACTGTTCAAGGCCAGGGCAATCTCCTGTTTTCAATAACTATTTGTCTCTACAGTGTCTGCACCTGGCTTTTGCAACATTTCTAACGCAAGCTAAAACTGTCTTCTATGACTATTCCCTTCGTTTCGTATCCAACCCATCAGAACCTGGGATTGGTGATCGTGTCTATTTATTCCATAGTCATAGCAACATCTCATGAGCACAAGAAACATATAATGTAATAATAAGAATCAACCTTGTAATCAAAATGTGTTACAGGGGGCCCATTGATGCTGATCATCATCAAATTACTTACATTTGACAACAACATTGTCAATCTCTTGTCTGTGCATATATTGTTCAAGACACTGAAGCCCTGTTTACACTCAGCAGTGCTGCAAGGGATGGTCTTCATGCATTGTATGAGTGGATTTAAGCTTTCAGGCTCACTGTCTGGGTGCTCAAGGAAATCTCTCATACCATTAACTGCTTGCTCTTCACCAAGATTGAACCGCCTGCAGAGTCGTTTCACTTGTGCCTCACCATGCCGTATGCCAGGGGTTGATGGCCAGTTGCCTGTATCCAGAACACTGAGATCATGAAGCATTTCACCATCAAATGAGAGGCGCTTCTTCCAGACTTTGTAGGAATTGTTTTGCATTGATTAGTGTGAGCTTTGCATTTCACTCCAAGGGAACATATCCTAAATGTCCCAAAGCTTGTGCAGTCAGTGCCTCCTCTAATTTCTCTCCTTGGGTATCTTTGAATGATGCCAGCACTCTGATGGTGCGCTTTAGAAGATGGTCTGCTCTCAAGAGTGTGACAGAATGGGCCTGGAGTTGCTGAGACAGGTTTGCAAGTTCAGACATGAGTCCGAGGTCACACAGGAATTCCTTGCTTTGCATTCGACGTGCCAGGCCTCTATAAGTTTGTCTCTCTTTGCTGCTTCTTGTTTGTCGCCTGCAGCATTTTCAAAGTGTCTATCGAGTGCTTCATGTGATGTCCACACAGCCTTTACAGAACGGAAACTGCTAGCCACCCATCGCGTACTTAAAGAGCCTGTGACAGCATCCCAACAACTGTTGTGCAATGAAATATTGGGCTACTAGTTATCTTGAACCATCAGTTTAAAAAAGAAGATGCGATACCGTTCCGATAAATATCAATAATTTCGAACATCGCGGGGAAATTCCTTCGACTCACTTAGAAGTTTTGGGGTGAAGCTTCACTGTGCGGCGAGAGAGCCAAACACGGACCAAGTGTGTTGTTATGCGTAGAAATTGTGAATTACTGAGTTTAGACACGTTAATAACGTTTTAATGAAGTTGACTACAGTGTATTCATATTTGTCAGTGCTTTCATGTCAATTCGGCGAACATAAACATAAATGATCGTGGTGAAGATGATGATTAAATTAGGATTAAAAATCGGTAGTGAGAGCTGCTGAATTTCCTCCCATAAAATTTAATATAAAAACAAATCGATTATTTTTGTAGTTAACCAAACTGTAAACTCCAGTGGATGAAACTACATTTATTAGTGCTTTCATGTCAATTCGGCGAACATATGATACATTAAATGATCGTGAGGATGATGATTTAAAAATTGTTTGTTTGAGCCGGTCTGCAGTTCCTGATGAGAAAACAAACCGATGCTTTTTGTAGTTGTAGTACACCAACATGGATTAAACGTGTGGTTTTGTTACCACAATGTTGGGGAAATTAATGGATAAAATGCACGGATTATTATTATTATTATCATTATTATTATTCCCACTCCGATCGGGACACTAGGTCCACCGTTTCCCCGCAGCGAGGATCCCCCCGTTGACAGTTTACGTGGGCTGGGCTGGGTGCAGTGGCGGACTGGCCACCGGGACGAATCCCGATGGGCCGGTACCGAAGTGGGCCGGTCGGATAAGTCACTAGCACATCCCCCACTCCCCCCGTTGACAATTTACTAGCGATACCGAAGTGGGCCGGTCGAGAGTCCCGGGCTGATTTTTAGTCCCAGTCCACCACTGGCTCCATGACCGTATGATCGCCCATATTGATGCACCTAATTCCTAAACTTCTAACAGATACAACATAAACCGATCCTTCAGCCTCATATGAGCTCTCAGACACGTTCAAAATTAAACTGTCATCACTGTGTGAGCTTGCTGCTGTGTGCGCCATCGTGCATTTACATGCAGATGCTGGGACCCTGAACGGTGCAGCTGGAGCGCTGTGCCCGCAATGACCTCACACATAATTTGGCGGGACTTGAAGAATCCCCGAGAGGATCCAGAAAATGGTCAACATTGAAGGGCAGATGACTGGTTATAAAAAGTACAAATATCCAAAATCAGTTCAGTAACGGTTTTCAAGGGGACAATATTTACTCAAATTGATGGGTTTGGATGATGTGGGAAACTCGTATCACAGGCTCTTTAAAACTCTGCCAATTTTCAGGACTTGCGAGCCCACTTCTTGTGCTGCTTCCAGAAGCTCTCGTGAATCTGTATTGGACTGACTGTAGAGATTGTGGATCTTCTCTAGGAACACTTTGAAGTGGTTGACTGCCTGAACCTCAACCACAGCATCAGATACAGCCAGTTCCAAACAGTGGTTCATGTAGTGCCATGTGAAGAGGTTAGGGTACCTTATCTTGTCAGCCTGGTTGCCACACCAGAGTTCTTGCCTAACATGACACTGGCTCCATCAGAAACAAATGAGACCCAGTTCTTTTGAAGCCACTCTTCAGTGAAGCCTGCAGTGTCCAAACAGTTCAGCAGAGCTTCTTCTATATCCTTTGCCCTTTGGTTCTCCAGCTCAACCAGCTCCAGGAACAAAAATGCAGGAGTGGCTCCATCCACTGAGGCTTTTAAGTTGACAATCATTGCAGATTTGTGGCTGATAGATGTAGCCTCGTCAATGAGAACAGACAACTTGCTTGAAGACGTCACAATACTGTGAACTATTTTTTTCTGCACCTCTTTTGCTATGTGTTCTACAATTTTTGTGGAACTGTACCTTGAGTGCAGACTAGTGCCCATGTTGGCACCATTTTTCTCCTGAAGCTCAATGAGACTATCATGGTCAGTAAAAGGTTGGTTGATCTTCGCAAGGTAGTATGCTGTTCTGAATACAGAATCTGTAGCAAACACAGTCTCTGACACAGCTATCACCAAATGTCCAACTAAATCCTGTCCACCTTTCTCCGTGAGCTCCTGGGCTATTTTGTGTGCTCTGGACGACTCATGTCGTCTAATCTTGTTTCTCAAAGAGGCCAGAGATGTTGATCTGCTTGAATCTGAGGACTGGATCTTAAAGTGCACTCACTCCTCAGACATAGACAGTCATTGTTCTGTGAGGACACCGGTTGATTTTCTAGCGCTGCAAAGAGCACAACATGGAAATGAACAAAACCAAGACTAATTAGCATAATACAAGTTTTTACCAATAACATCTGCAGAAAAGAGCCAAGATTTACTCAAAAGTATTTAATAAACTGCTTACAATATTTACATCATGGCTAACAAATGCATGAAAAGCAGATAAAAGGAGAACATTTGTCCACTTTTTCAATAGCTAATTATTTGACAACTACTGATAGCTAACATATAGTAATTTAATGGTGCAAATGTTTTAAATGCACATGGCCATGAATTAACTCTCATTTGCATCGTCATTGACTTTATGAATTTCTGTTGTTTGGATCAGCTTTCCTTTGCATGTGTGCTGACATTTACATAACTTTCTGTCCCTCCACTCTAACCAAGGATGCCTGTTCTTAAATTCCCTAGCCTGACTTTCAGTCTACAAGGCTGGCCAGGAGCTCTCATCTGTGTCCGAAACAAGGAGATGATATAAACATTGTACGTTCTGTTTATGACTGCACATACACACACACACACACTAGGGGTTTCACCAACTAATCGACTAGTCGACTAGTCGACTACCTTTACCACTAGTCTGCGCTGTAGGCCCTAGTCAACTAGTCATGAAAAAAATGGAGGTAAACGAGGTGCTGCAAAATGCTACAAAACACGTCCGACATTCTTATGTATGGCAGTACTTCAACGAAGATGTAACCAACTCTACAGTGAAGTGTCAGTTGTGTACAGCTGTACTGAAGTACAATACAAATGCATCTGCTATGCGCAACCATCTGAAGATGAAACACCCGCTGCCGACAGCTAGCACTAGCAGTAATGCTAGCACCAGTGAGCAACGGACCGGCGTCAGCACTGAACAGAGGCAAACGAACAGCAAGAAAACACGGGTCAACAGTGATGCGGATGATGAGCTACGGGATTACTGCCAGCGGACACCGCATATCCCCACAATGGATAATCCACTGGAGTGGTGGGCAGAAAACGTGCACCGCTTCCCCAGCTTTCGAGGAGCTACCTGGCTATTCCAGCCACAAGCACCCCGAGTGAGAGGGTTTTTTCCCTGGCAGGCAACACTGTCACCCGAAAGCGGTCAAGCCTCCTTCCCTCACATGTCGATGCGTTGGTGTTCAAACCAAAAATATGGAAAGGTGGACGTTATCGTGGAGGACAGCGAATAAAGTGTTGCGCAATGCGCTGTTGCGCACTGGATTTACGTGGCATTTATGTAAACAAGAGATTTTTGCTGTCGATTTTGGTGAGTCCAGTTACGTTTGTTATTTACTCAGCCATGTAACACAAATTAAAATGCAGTGTTTCATGTTACTGTATGAGTTCTAATAGAAAATACAGTTGTAAACCTCTCTTTGTGTGTCTTTATTATGACGTAACGACTAGTCGACTAGTCGACTGCTATTTTGAAAAACGTGTCGACTAGTGAATATTGGTAGTTGTGAAACCCCTAACACACACACACACACACACACACACACACACACAGACGGACGGACGGACGGACAGACAGACAGACAGACAGACAGACAGACAGACAGACAGACAGACAGACAGACAGACAGACAGACAGACAGACAGACAGACAGACAGACAGACAGACAGACAGACAGACAGACAGACACGCGGTATCTCGCTCCCTTTCTCTTCCATTGATCCACCACACTAATGTTGATCAAGTTAGCTAGTTCCAACTAACTATCCCCTGCTACAGTTACGTTAATGATAACCATGCTAATTTCACTTACCGGGTAACTTTGCGGTAGCCAGTGGTGTAGGGGGAGTTGGACGCGGGCGTACGCCGTACCCCCACTTATTTAAAGCATGACTTTTTTTTTTAACAGTCTAATAAATATAAAATCATTGCCATTGTTATCAGTTGCAAGTGTGTATTTGTTGTAATAATGACGAAAACATAATAGGCAGATTTCCCAGTAATTATAATAAAAACGTAGCTCAAGCATTTATGCAACTTGATTTGAAGCGTGTATGTGTGTGAGGGGCAGCACTCTGTGTGTGTGTGTGTAGGGTGACCAGGTGTCCCGCTTTGCGCATTTGAGTGACAGTCGCGCAGAAAGGCCAGATCGGTTCGCTGACGGCCGGCACCGCCCTTTATTATTATATTGTTTAAACGGCATCATGTTGAGCTGACAGACGACACAGAGGTCCACAGTGTACCCCCCCGCCCCCGTTGAAAGTTCACGAGCGCGTCCATAGTGTCTCCCCCCGCCCCGTCCACCCAGTAAAAAAATCCCCACTACACCACTGGCGGTAGCACCGGGCTCGTTCTCTGTCACCTTTAGGACAGCCGCCTGACCTGGCTCTTCTTCTGTAGTGGTAGTAGGGGAAAATTTCGGAAAACATTGAAATATTGTCGTCTGTATTCGTTTCATATTTGCTTCCTGTTTAGCGCTCCACAAACTTGAATGGTGGACGGATCAAATTCTGATAACGTTAGAGAAACGTGGGTGTGCTGTCTAAGACGCTGTCTTACTCCAGCCAGCAGGTGGTGCTGTTGCTTTTTGTTTCTTCTTCTTTTGTTAGTACCAGCCAATGGGAAAGACTTTCAGTACATTAAAAACATAGGAAGTGATACCCACATGTGAGTCGCGGTTGAAAGGGACAGAGAGGAGAAATATCATTGTTTGAATCTGCATCCATCCTTCTTTGCTATGTTGTTGAAAGCATTGCTTGTAACTATTTTTGGCTTTTGTACTTATTCTTAAGAGGATATCTGTTACAATTATTATGTTATCTCACGTTTTTAGTTTTGTATGTTTGGGTTTATTTTGCTGTTCTCCCTGTCTTGTTTTCTTCCTGGTTTATTGTCTGGTCCTTTTTCCTGTGTTTTTCCTCCTGTCGTTAGTTTCCCTGGTGTGTCTAGTTGTCTGATTATGTTCACCTGTGGCCCTTGTGTTTCTCCTCCCCTGCCCGGCTGTTTCTTGTCTTGTGATTACCCCTCCCTGTATTTAGTCTTGTCTTTTCCTGTGTTCAGTGTTCGTTCGTCTTTTGTTTGTGACTGAGTTCACCGGTGAGTGTTCTGTTTGTCCGAGTTATAGTTTATCCTTGAAATAAAGGCATTTTCAGCGTTATCTGCATTTGGGTCCTGCTTCCTTCACTTGGTGGAAGGGAGCGTCCAGTGTTCTGCAGAAGGAGGCCGCTCTGGTAGAGGTGCATCGGTTGGCTATGGAGAAACCAGGCTTGGTGAAATTCTTACCTGGCTGGATTTTGAACTTCCTCTCGGTGTGTGATTTCCAGCCTGCTGACTACACATGTCTCTGTGTGTTCCGTCCGGAGTCAACCCCTGCTTCTTCCCCATGCCCTGCTCCTGTCCAGGAGCCGTTCTCGGGAACTCGTCTGGCTTTCGGAGGTCCACGGAGCCTCCAAAAGGCTCCTAAGAGAACGAGTCGCAAGTCCAGGCTAGCAGCCCGAGCCCCAAGAGCCATGGTTCCAGCCCCAGTTCTGGCCCCAGCGGCCAAGGTTCCGGCTCCAGCAGCCATGGTTCCATGCTCCAGTGCCGGCCCACACAGCCATGGTTCCGTGCTCCAGTACCATCCCACACAGCCATGGTTCCGTGTTCCGGTTCCGTGCCCAGCAGCCATGGTTCCTGCTCCAGTACCGGCCCACAAAGCCATGGTTCCGGCTCCAGAACCGGCCCACACAGCCATGGTTCCAGCCCCAGTCCTGGCCCCAGCAGCCATGGTTCCGGCCCCAGCAGCCATGGTTCCGGCTTCAGTACCGGCCCCAGTAGCCATGGTCCCTACTCCAGTTTCGGCTCCAGGACTGGCTTACCGGCCGACTCCAGCACCTCGTCTCCTGTTGGCTCTCCAGCCGACGCCAGCTCCCCGTGTCCTGTCGGTGTACCGACCGACACAAGTCCCCTCTCATGTCCCCTCTCGAGTCCCCTCTCGAGTGTCCTCTCGAGTCCCCTCTCGAGTTCCCTCTCAAGTTCCCTCTCAAGTCTCCTCTCGAGTTCCCTCTCAAGTTCCTTCTCAGGTCCCCTGTCGAGTCTCTTCTCGAGTCCCCTCTCAAGTCTCCTCTCAAGTCCCCTCTCGAGTTCCTTCTCAAGTGTCCTCTCGAGTTCCCTCTCAGGTCCCCTATCGAGTCTCTTCTCGAGTCCCCTCTCAAGTCCTCTCTCAAGTCCTCTCTCAAGTCCCCTCTCAAGTCTCCTCTCGAGTCCCCTCGAGTTCCCTCTCAAGTCTCCTCTCAAGTTCCTTCTTGAGTCCCCTCTCAAGTCTCCTCTCACGTTCCTCTCAGGTCCCCTCTCGAGTCCCCTCTCGAGTTCCCTCTCAAGCCTTCTCTCGAGTCTCCTCTCGAGTTCCCTCTCGAGTTCCCTCTCCAGTCACCTCTCGAGTTCCCTCTCCAGTCACCTCTCGAGTTCCCTCTCAAGTCTCCTTTCGAGTCACCTCTTGAGTCCCCTCTCGAGTCCCCTCTCGAGTCACCTCTCGAGTTCCCTCTTGAGTTCCATCTCAAGTTCCTACTCAAGTCCCTATTCAAGTCCCTTCTCAAGCCCCTACTCATGTCCTGACCTGTTGGGGGTCCCGCCGACTACTCTTCTGCCGGGGGTCCGGCCAACCCTATGTCCTGTCCCGTTGGGGGTCCCGCCGACTGCTCTTCTGCCGGTGGTCCTGCCAACCCTGTGTCCTGTGCCGTTGGAGGTTCCGCTGGGGATCCTGCCAGCTCCATGCCCTGTCCCGTTGGGGGTTCCGCCGACGACTCTTCTGTCGGGGGTCCTGCCAACCCTATGTCCTGTTCCGTTGGAGGACCCGCTGAGAGTCCTGCCAATCCCATGTCTTGTTCCGTTGGAGGTCCCGGCGTCACCTGTCTCGCCGGGGGTCCTGCCAACTCCTGGTCCTCTTCCATGGGGGATCCTGCCGAAGCCTGTCCCACCGGCTCCGGTTCCTGTCCGGCCGACACCGGGTCCTGCCCGGCCTCCGGAGCTGTCCCGTCAGCGCCTTCCTGCCCGGCCTCCCCAGCTGTCTGGTCTTCGCCCTCGAGCCCGGCCCCCTGAGAGCCGCGGTCTTCGCCCTCGAGCCCGGCCCCCTGAGTGCCACGGTCTTCGTCCTCGGGCTCGGCCCCCTGACTCTTCCTGCCGCTGCCTTCGCCCTCATGCTCGGCCCCCTGAGTTCGCCCGTTGTGGTCTTCGACCCTCCATGGACTCTGCCTTGCCCCCGGGCCGTCTGCCCGAGACCCCCACCATGTACTCTGCCTTGCCCCCGGGCCGTCCGCCCGAGACCCCCTCCTTGGTCTCTGCCTTTCCCCCGGGCCGTCCGCCTTAGACCCGTCCTCCAGACCCCCTCCACCCACCCTTTCTTGGCCCTAGTTATGTGTCCCTCCTCCGGTCCCCCTCCACACACCCTGCTGGAATGTTTTTTTTTGGGACATCTGGGATTCATCCCTTGAGGGGGAGGGGTTCTGTCACACTACTAGGTTTATGTCACGGTTTTAGTGTGGTCTGTCTGGTTATGGGTTTTGTAAGTCTGTTCATTGGGTGTTTTGTCTTCCTCCTTGTGTTTTGTCCTCCTCCCTGTCGTTAGTTTACCTGGTGTGTCTGATTGTCTCATTCTGTTCACCTGTTGCCCTTGCGTTTCTCCCTCCCCTGCCCAGCTGTGTCTTGTCCTGTGATTACCCTTCTGTTAATTTAGTCTTCCCCTGTGTTCCATGTCGGTTCATTGTTTTCGCCTCCATGTTATTCCACGGTCTGTGTTCCTTGTGCTGCTCGTTTGTTTTTGGATATTTTGGATACTGCCTTTTTTGACACAGCTTTTGTTATTTAATGAAGCTCATTTTTCGTTAATACTGCTTTTGGGTCCTACCTTTTCCACGCACCCTGAACATGTCTTGAAATATTAGATATGTTATCTGTAACTTCAGTGCAGATTAAGCTTATCCACTCAGTTGTAAATATAATAATAATTGTGATCTACGTGTACTATTCTGTGTATAATCTATCTGCATTTATTGGTTATATTTTATGTTTAGCTAAATGTTTTTAGATTCTGTAGTGTATTATTTGTTTAAAAGAATTGTACATAAACTGAGAGTGAGCCGTTTTTCAGCTAACTAGTTAGCTGCTAACGTCGTGGAGTACATGTGGCATTTACGTCACTGATGTGAAACTTTCCTTTGTGGAGCAACATCTCACTGTACTGTGGCTAAGCTGTTGATCTGTGTGTTCATTCCATGGTTTGCAGGTATGTTTATTTTGAGCTATTAAATGTTTTTATTGAATACTGTTCATCTAAGTAATTTGATTAATCTTTATTGTCACAATTACAAACTAAATTGATTTATGTTTTTAATAAATGTTATTGGGTTGCTTTATGTTTATATTTAGAATCCTTTTTCTCTAAACAAATGATACCACTATACGATCACTGTAACAGTGTTAGAGGATTCTTAGCTTTGGAATAAAAGCTGATTGATATCTCAAACTGACTCTGGTGAAGTACAAGAAAGCAACAGCAAAGCAGGACCCAAGTGTCACATTGGTGCCGTGACCCGTCGACTCTCCGGCTGGATAGTGATTTCTTCAGCCCAACCCGGGGACTGTTTCTGCTGTTGCTGCTCCTCCGTGTTGTCAGGTGGACACAGTACTTTGGCTCATGTGTTGTTTGTTTTATTTATTTTTTTCTGCTACTGATCTGTGCTTGACATTTGTATTTTGAATATCTTTTTATTTTATTTTTCGTGATGACTTTTAATCTGGGGGAAACTAGTTTTGGCAGGGGGAGGGGAATGTTGGGTTCTCCTATGTTTGAGAACCCTGTTTGTGGGCGTGGTATTGTAATAGAGGATAGTCAGGGTACGCCGGGGTTCACTTTGGCCAGTAGGGATGTAGCCCCTTCTTTTAGCCCCTCTGTAGGCAATTTACATGAGCCTCGTTATGCAAGTACTGCTATTCCTAGCCCTGATGCCCTTGCTACTGAGATTGCTAATCAGATGGGAGATGTACTTCAGCAGGTTAGTCAGAAAGTAGTACAGAACCTTATGACTCAACTAAGCCCATCTCTTAGTGCCCCTCTGACCAGTACTGCCACCTCACCAGTAAATGTTGACATGTCCACTTCAAACGTGCTTGGTGCCTCTCACGTGCAGCTTGTATCCCACAGAAAGCTAAAAGACCCCCCATGCTTTAAAGGAGACAGCTCTGATTTCACTTCGGTCAGAGAGTGGGAGGAACTCATGAGGGATTTCATTAGGAAAAACAACCTGAGACCTGAGGAACAGGCTGAGGAGATCCTTACCCATCTAAGAGGCAAAGCAAAAGACGTGGTCAGGTTTGGTACCAGAAACAGTGACATAGACATCACACGTGAACCTGAAGCTATCTATGGTCTCCTAAGAAAGCACTTTGACTCTGCACCATGCTCACAGCTCCCTTTAGCAGACTTTTACACCACACTGCCTGGGAAAGGTGAGGATGCATTTGACTACTGGCTCAGGCTGCACCGTGCTGTGGACCTTGCCATTGAACGTCTTAGAGAGCAGGGCAAGACGCTCGATAGTCCTGGCACAGAAGTAACTCGAATGTTCATAAGGAACTGTCCTTCCCCTGAGCTTTCTATGACATTTCGGTCCAAGACGATGGACAAATGGACTGCTCATGAAGTTCAGGACATCTTAGATGAGTATCACTCAGTGAAGACATCCAGGATGAGTAAGGAAACTGAAGAGAAGGTAAGGGTGAACACACAGTACACTACCCCTATGCCACACATGCCACCTACCCGGGAACAGGGTGCACCACAAGCACATGCCACAGACTCTGCTACCCTGGAACGCCTTATTGGCATGCTGGAGAAGGTGCTTCTGCAGAGGCCTGTTCAGTCGAGTCCAGCCAGACAGTCTGGCCCAAGACGTCCCAGGATTGAAGGGCTGCATGACACGCCTTGCTCTGTTTGTCATGACGTTGCTCACTCTACTTTCAACCACTGTCGTGACCATAGACTCTGTTTTCAGTGCCATTCACCAAACCATTCTAGGCTTACTTGTCCTGGTCCTGCGCCGCCTGCGGCTCCCCCACAGTCGGAAAACTAATGGGTCCGCACTTCAGGGAGGACAGTGTGGATCATGATAGTGACCTTCCCAGCTGTGACAGTGATGAATTTGAGTCTTTGTATGAATCTCTTTGTTCCTTTGCACCGTCTGGAAAGACTGTTATTTCCCAAATGACGCAGAAACTTCAGAAATCCGACAGCTTGTTCTACACAAATGTTAGTGCTGCAAGTGGAGTTCCACTGAAAGCCATGATTGATAGTGGCTCTATGTCATGTTCTCTGAGCGAAGCTGCAGCTGCACGCCTCTTGCAGCAATGCCCTGATTTGAAGAGAAGTCCTGCTGATGACATTGTTGTTGTTGGTGCTGGTGGTCACCATATCTACCCGACAGCAGTCTATGATTTGGAGGTGACAATCTATGGGTTCAAGTTGCTCATCCCAACATTAGTCATCCCTGGACAAACAGACGACATGATTGTTGGTAGTAATGCTATCAAGATTCTCATACAACTGATGAAAAAGTCTGACGATTATTGGAGACTTCTGGCTACACCAGTTGACATTGCAGATGATGATTGTTGCCAATTTTTGTCCCTGCTCTCCAACTCTGAGAAACGGCGTGGGGGACCCCTGCCTGACAAGATCGGCACAGTGAAGTTGAGGCAGAGTGTTACTCTTGAACCACTGTGTGAACACCTTGTCTGGGGAAAATTGCCCGCATCAGCACCTTTGTCAGTGGGGAGCACAGTGGTTGTTGAACCGACTAACTCAAGATCAAGGCCCAGAAATGTGTTGGTTGGCCGTGTAGTCACACCTCTGTGGGGTGACAGGTGGGTTCCCCTCAAACTGATTAACCCAAGCAGTGAGCCAGTGACTCTGAGGAGAAACTGTAAGATTGCAGATGTCTTCACATGTGTTGCAGTTGAAGAGCTGCACCCAGCTGAAAAGGTTTCAGTCAATAGCCATAGTGTCTCAAAGTGCTCTTCAACAACAAAGACCCCTGAACAAAGAAAGGACGCTCTAAACAAGCTGGGGCTACAAGATTTGGACTTGGAGAGTTGTGAGGTGTCTGAGCAGTGGAAAGATATACTTTTTCAGCCTCTTGAGAAGTATGAGTCCATCTTTTCCAGAAACAAGATGGATTGTGGGGAGGCTACAGACTTTCTCCACAAAATACATCTTGTGGACGAGAAGCCGTTTCGCTTGCCTTACCGCCGGGTTCCACCAAGCCAGTATGAGAAGCTGAGGACTACAGTGAATGAGATGGAGGAAAAGGGCATAATCAGGAAATCTCACAGTGAGTATGCATCCCCATTGGTCTTGGTGTGGAAGAAGGATGGTAGTCTGCGCATTTGTACTGATTTCAGATGGATCAATGCAAAGACTGTAAAAGACGCACACCCATTGCCTCATCAAGCCGATGCTCTTGCTGCACTGGGAGGAAATGTCTTCTTCTCTACCATGGACTTGACTTCTGGGTTCTACAACGTGCCACTTCATGAGGAGCACAACAAGTACACAGCCTTTTCGTCACCCTTCGGCCTCCTTGAGTACAATAGGATGCCTCAAGGCCTGTCCAACAGTCCCGCAACCTTCATGCGGATGATGTTGTCAATATTCGGAGATGAAAACTTCAGCAGCTTACTCTGTTACCTTGACGACGTGATGGTTTTTGCTCCTAATGAACAGCTGGCTCTTGAACGTCTGGAAATGGTGTTCTCCCGTCTGAAAGATCACAACCTCAAGCTGGCCCCTAAGAAATGTCATCTCTTGAAGAGTTCAGTTAAGTTTCTGGGTCATATTGTTTGTCCAGATGGGGTGAGAACAGACCCTGACAAAGTGAAGACCATTGCTGATGTGGGGGAAGCAGAGTTGATGGAGAGCGATGGTGTCACGCCTTCCTGGAAGAAGATCAGGTCATTCTTGGGCATGGTCTTCTATTATCAGCATTTCATTGCCAATTGCTCTGCGAAGGCCAAACCTCTGTTCAGACTCATTTCTGGCCGACAAGTTCAATCACATGCGAAGAAAGGCAAGAAATTCAAGAAAAAGTCCTCTGCCCCAGCAGCTCTTACGTCTAATGACTGGACACCTGCGTGTCAGGAATCATTACAAACTCTGAAAAGTGAGCTCACTCATGGTGTCACGTTGGCTCACCCGAACTTCAATGAGCCTTTCATCCTCGCTGTTGATGCTTCTTTTGATGGTATTGGAGCTGTCTTGTCACAAGTGTCACCTGGTGAGACAGTTGCATGGCCTGTCGCCTTTGCAAGTTAGACGCTGACCCGGTCTCAAATGAACTATCCAGTACACAGGCTGGAATTCTTGTTTGGCGCTGAAGTGGGCTGTGTGCGACAAATTCAGCCATTGGTTAAAGCGGAGACATTTCACCGCTTGGACAGATAACCACCCCCTTTCGTACATTCTGACAAAACCACATTTGGATGCCTGTGAACAAAGGTGGGTGGCCAAGCTTGCAGCGTACAACTTCGATCTTAAGTACGTTCCGGGTGTTAAAAACATTGTTGCAGATGCCTTGAGCCGTGAGCCTTTTGTCCAGTCATGTGTTGGTTACCGCTTGTTGAAAGAGCCATATGTTGCACTACTGGACGAAGTCAATGGAGTTGTCAAGGGCACAGTGCAGGATGTTTTTCGGCTGACAAACAACTGCCAGGTTGTCCAAGGCACCCGGTCAACGTCATCTGACCTTGGTCCTGGGCCTGTTCACCAGCCTGTGGGAAGTTCCATCAGCTCAGAAGAAGTGTCAGCTGCATTGAGGGCTCATGGTGATCGTGGCCTACCCAGTGCTAACTTATCACTGCCACAGTTGCCTGAGGAAGACTCTTCCACTCCTATTCCTCAGAGCCAGCTTTTTAATCTCCAGGAGCAAGACAAGACCATAAGCAGGGTCCTGTTCTATATACATCAAAAGAGGAAAGCTACCAGACGCGAGGCAACATCTGAACCAGGCGTCGTCAGAAAACTCCTCAGACACTGGAGAAAGCTTAAAGTCCACAATGGAATTCTGTACAGAATGAGAACATGCCATCGACTGAACAAAAAGCTTTTCCAGTTCATTGTGCCGGATGATCTCAAGCCTCAGATTCTCCTTGGCCTCCACGACAATGCTGGTCATCAGGGCCGTGCGAGAACACTGTCCCTTGCTAGGGAAAGTTTTTTTTGGACTGGCATGGAAAGAGACATAAATGACCATGTGCGACGATGTGAGAGATGTGTTGTTGGTAAAACACCTCTGGAAAGCATTCAGACATCCAAACCTATGGAACTGGTGTGCATTGACTTTTGGACAGCTGAACTTGGTGACAAGAAGACAGTTGATGTATTGGTTGTCACTGACCATTTCTCAAAAATGGCACATGCTTTCCCCTGTCGGAGTCAGTCTGCAAAACATGTTGCTTGCCGTTTATGGAATGATTTCTTCTGTGTAATGTGTATACGGCTTCCCCAAGAGAATCCATTCAGATCAGGGCGCCAAGTTTGAGAGCAGACTGATTAAGGTCCTTTTGGAGGTGGCGGGGGTGCAAAAGTCACACACCACACCTTACCACCCCATGGGTAATGGCGTGACAGAACGCTTTAACAGGACGCTGGGGAATATGTTGAGAACCCTTCCCCTATTTAGGGGCAATGGATGTCCACTCTCGGGACACGACCGACAGTGGTGCGGTTAGCCAAAGTGACAGACCTAATGTTAGCCCTATTTACAGGCAATGGACGTCCACTCTCGGGAGACGACCGACAGTGGTGCGGTTAGCCAAAGTGACAGACCTAATTTTACCCAGGGAAAAGTGGTGAAAATGAGAAAATGTATCCGAAAATAGTGCCTCATAATGCGGGCATGTGGACAGTAGCCAGAGACTCACAGGCACACACACATGCAGAGATCCAGGGGGCGTAGCACATGGCTTTTTTTACCCCTATTTAGGGGCAATGGATGTCCACTCTCGGGAGAAGACCGACAGTGGTGCGGTTAGCCAAAGTGACAGACCTAATTTTACCCAGGGAAAAGTGGTGAAAATGAGAAAATGTATCCGAAAATAGTGCCTCATAATGCGGGCATGTGGACAGTAGCTAGAGACTCGCAGGCACACACACATGCAGAGATCCAGGGGGCGGAGCACATGGCTTTTTTTTACCCCTATTTAGGGGCAATGGATGTCCACTCTCGGGAGAAGACCGACAGTGGTGTGGTCAGCCAAAGTGACAGACCTAATGTTAGCCCTATTTACAGGCAATGGACGTCCACTCTCGGGAGACGACCGACAGTGGTGCAGTTAGCCAAAGTGACAGACCTAATGTTAGCCCTATTTACAGGCAATGGACGTCCACTCTCGGGAGACGACCGACAGTGGTGCGGTTAGCCAAAGTGACAGACCTAATTTTACCCAGGGAAAAGTGCTGAAAATGAGAAAATGTATCCGAAAATAGTGCCTCATAATGCGGGCATGTGGACAGACTCACAGGCACACACACATGCAGAGATCCAGGGGGCGGAGCACATGGCTTTTTTTACCCAGCAATAAGTCTATGAGAGGCGGGGAGACTCCACGGATGGCGCACACCCAGAGCAGTTTGAAACCATTTGAAATGACTCTCAGACATTACCTGGAAGAATGCTTGCATGTGGACAGTAGCCAGAGAGGAGCAGGCTGCCCCAGAGGACAGGCTGCGTCACCTCACTTTGTAACCCAGGAAAGGAGCAGGAATCCTGGCTGCGTGAGTGGTAAAAGCGTATTAAACTGTTTTAATCCGACAGCCGCTGATGCGCACGGAAGTCTGTCCATTTCCTTAACATTCGGATAGCCAAATGGACGGAAATCCGTCCGTTTCATCAACATTTGAATGACCAAATGGACAAGCCTGATTAAAGCATATGCAGGACCCCAGTGAGCTCCAGACTATGTGCATTGTGTTAAGGAACCATATTAATGATAGCTTCAATCATTTAAATGCAAAAATAACGATTACAAATCACTTTTAGGGGGAAAACGGTGGATCTGTCCATTTCGTTAACAATCTGATAGCCAAATGGACAAGCAGGTAAAAACAGCCGAGTCGCTGCGGTCAGGGCCTCAGACTCACAGGCACACACACGTGCAGAGAACCAGGGCGGTGCACATGGCTTTTTTACCCAGCAATAAGTCGCTGAGAGGTGGGGGAAAGTTGTGTGGATAGAGGCAGAGCGCAGCGGCAGGCAGAGCACAGCAGCAGCAGCAGGCAGAGAGGAGCAGGCTGCGATACCCCCCCCCCCCCCCACAGAGCACACCCAGAGGACAGGCTGCGTTACCTCACTTTGTAACCCAGGAAAGGAGTAGGAATCCTGGCTAAGTGAGTGTTAAAAGCGCATTAAACTGTTTTAATCCGACAGCCGCTGATGCGCACGGACGTCTGTCCATTTTGTTAACATTCTAATAGCCAAATGGACGGAAATCCGTCCGTTTCGTTAACATTCTAATAGCCAAATGGACAAGCAGGTAAAAACGGCAGAGTCGCTGCTCTCAGGGCCCCAGGCTCACAGGCACACACACAGGCAGAGGTCCAGGAGCAGGAATCCTGGGTACGTGAGTGTTAAAAGTGCATTAAACTGTTTTAATCCGACAGCCGCAGGTGCTGACGGAAAGCAGGCGGAACAAATGGATTATTTTACCCAGGAATAAATGTTTGCAAGGCGGGGAAAGTGTTCCTGCAGCCCCTCTATAACGGTAATAATGATTAGAAATGATTTCCAGGGCAGAAAGCGGTTTTTAAATGTGGAAAAAACTATTTTAAACTGTTTAAAAAGCACAAAGTGATTTGAGTGCAGTTCTCATGTGTCCCTACAGGAGGGCGCATCATCCCAGGGAGCACAGTGCATTAACAGTAAAGAATACAACAAAAAACATGGCAAATCAATGGATTTAAAGTGCAGGGAAGCTCCGCACCACACACAGGTACATTCCTAAATCCCCACCATGGTGACCACGGTGATTTAAACTAGTTTCTGCGGGGAAAAGAGTGCTAAAAATCTGATTAAAGCCTGCTAACAGTGTGGTAAAAGTCTGATTGTTTCAGAGACCCATAGTAATGCAGGGTCGGGCCGGGTCAGTACTTCAATGGGAGACCGCCTGGGAATACCCGGTGCTGTAAGCTTTTTTTAAATACAGGTACATCCATGTTGATAAGATAAGATGTATACCCTAAAATAGCATGCTAAGCGTGGGTGTATTAGTTTTCAAAGCATGCACACTCTGCTCATGTCAGACTTCCATGAAATAGACCGGGAAAAGTACCTCTCTGTGGCTGCTCACAGACCCCCAAAGTAGCTCCAGCTCGACTTCCTAATACGGGCAAACAGGTTTTTTCACACCTCCAGGAGAGGGACCGGGAAAAGCACCTCTCTTTGGCACCTCACAGAGCCCCAAAGGAAGGCCTAATGACCTCCAGCCTGTCTCCCTCACATGGAGCTCAGGTTATGTCATACCTCCAGGAGAGGGACCGGGAAAACCACCTCTCTGTAGCCCCTCACAGAGCCCCAAAGGACGGACTAAGGACCTCCGGCAACAGGGGCACTTCCATAACCTCGTGCACCGTGAGTCCCCGGGCCCCCGGACTTAAGCACTCCCCCACGGACTAAACCCAGATGATCACACCCTACAGAACCTCATGCCCCTGGTAACCCTAAAGGGGGTGGATTTTGCGGTGCTTTACCGTCCGCACATCGGCATCCATATTCTGCCTTATTCACGGCACCACCAACCCCCCCCTGTGGAGGATATTCTCATGCTCCTGGTAACACTTTAAATAGTCTGATACCTTAAGGGCTCATCACCGTACTTTACAAGCCAGAAATAATGTTTAAATGGTCGGGGAAAGTGTTTTTAAACGTCTGGAAGAGAGTTGTAGCCTGTCATTTTGCAGGATATAATTTAACATGTAACCTCTCCTGGAAATATGCATTGCCAGGAGAGGTTACATGTTAAATTATATCGTGCAAAATGACAGGCTATAACCCAGGAATAAGTGTTTGAAAGGCGGAGAAAAGTTGTTTAAAATAGTCTGATACCTCCAGGGCGCATCACCGCATTTTACAAGCCAGGGAAGGTGTCTGAATCATGGGTAAACATTGTTTAAATAGTCTGATACCTGGCACTGTATTTGCCCCTGGGAACCTTCAAGGTTATACTAATGTTTTATTATTTATTTAATTATCACACGATTTTTACAAAAACAGTATACAAAATATACATAATAAACATAATAAACATAATAAAAACATGATTAGCAGGGGCCTGGGGGCCATATTAGCCGTCTAACTTGTACGGTGCACCGGGGAAAAAAGGTTGAGTCCACGGCCCCTGTCCCCTCATCAGGAGTATCAACCGGCCCTGAAGAAGAGGTATCGCTGCTGTCCGCCCCTGAGCCCTCTTCGGAGGTAGCTGATGGTGGTAGACCTCCTTCTGATGATGCTGCTGCAGCTGCTGCCGCCGCCCTGAACATGGAGCGGATCTTCAATCCCTCCTTTATTCCAGGCGTATTCGCGTAGAACCGGTCTGCAGTGCTTACGTCGTGACACATAAACCTAGCGAGAATCGATCTGCTTTCTGGATCTTGGTGATGCTTGATATTGTCAGCCAGGGCAGTGCGCAAGATGGTGAAGGTGACGGCTGTTTCTAGCCCAGCATCATCCCAAGCCCTCTTCAAGTGAGCGTTCAGGTTCTTGGAGGCGTGCTTCCCCGTTGTGAAAAGGAAGAATTCACTCTGAGGACCCGACAAGCCCTCTTTTATCCCCATCCACCGCATGACCCAGCTAAACTCCTTTACTGTAAGCACCAGCTGTGCTTCGCCAAATGTCTTGGCAGTCTTGTGATCCTGCACGTGGATGATGTAGCCCTCAGCAGTGCCCCTTCTGTCCGCCTCAAAGACCAGGGATGCGCTTCTCAGCGGCCGCCATGGCGGCGAGAAGCTCCGCCTGGCTCGGCAGACGATCCAGCTTGTTCCTCTTCACCTTAAACTGGTGGACAGTGACGGACTTTTTCAAATCGTTCATGTTGGCTGTCACCTCTCTGATGATGTGGGTCATATCAGACTGGGTGTGCCTGCACCCCCGGAGCTTTGACGCAGACAAGTACCTCAGGAAATGGTTCACAGTCTTCAGGAACAACAGCGATGTTGTGACTGCCCGGCCCGACTTTGAAATATACTCGTTCCAGCCACGGACCCTCTTTGTGTCTTTTAGAAACAGCCAGTCTGACAGCCGGTCAACACCATGGGACATGAATACTAGGAAGTTCTTTATCCGGCTGACATTGGACATACAATTCTCTTTCCATTTTACTGTTGGTGCGACACCCTCACAATGACCTCTGTATGTCTAAATGTACGTCTCCATGCTTTTAGGAAACGTGATTTCACGCATGGCATTCCCCCGTCCCTTCCAAGTACCAGTGATTTGGGGGAGAGGGCCAGTCCTTAGCCGGATTAGCTTTCAGCTTATTGGAGACAGACGCACGGGTCTTCTGGCATACAGGGGTCTCACTACCGGAGGCTTCTGCATACCGCATGACAGTCTTCACCGGGGTCTCACTACCGGAGGCTTCTGGGGACCGCATCACAGACTTGAGAGGGGTCTCACTACCGGAGGCTTCTACGGACGGCATGACAGTCTTCACCGGGGTCTTGCTTCCGGAGGCATCTGGGGACCGCATCACAGACTTGAGAGGGGTCTCACTACCGGAGGCTTCTACGGACCGCATGACAGTCTTCACCGGGGTCTTGCTTCCGGAGGCTTCTGGGGACCGCATCACAGATTTGAGAGGGTTCTCACTACCGGAGACTTCTACGGACCGCATGACAGTCTTCACCGGGGTCTTGCTTCCGGAGGCTTCTGGGGACCGCATCACAGACTCTAGAGGGGTCTCACTAGCGGAGGCTTCTATGGACCGCATGACAGTCTTCACCTGGGTCTCAATACCGGAGGCTTCTGGGGACCGCATCACAGACTTGAGAGGGGTCTCACTACCGGAGGCTTCTATGGACCGCATGACAGTCTTCACCGGGGTCTTGCTTCCGGAGGCTTCTGGGGACCGAATCACAGACTTGAGAGGGGTCTCACTACCGGAGGCTTCTGGGGACCGCATCACAGTCTTCACCAGGGTTTTGAGAGGGGTATTGCTGCCGGAGGCTACTGTGTTCATGCCGGGGGTACTTGAGATTGCTAGGCCCTTAAATCGTATACATTCTTCTTCTTCCTCAAGCAGAGCAGCAGTGGCACTCTGCTTCCTGGGTTTTAGACCCTGTTTCAGCCTGGAGCACAGGGTCTTCACCTCATCAATGAGGGCATCCTTCTGAGCCCTCAATGCCACATTTTCCAGCCTCACCTGCCTGCAGTCCTCTTCGTCACACTCGGTACGTGTGGAGAAGGGTGGAGGGTGCACCGGGTATTCCTCTTCATTGTCTATATCCAATGATGTAGCCATTCCAATGATGGCATTAGTCTCTCTGAGGTCATGGAGCAACTGCATGGCCACACTATGCTTCAGCCTTGCCATGACCTGATGTGCCTCATATCGGGAGAACTCAGTGTGGTCACGAGTTACATGACGGTGTAGTCTCTTCCCAGCATACGAACACCCTGTGATGGGACAGGGTTTGGTCCGAACATTTATTCTGCCACTGGCCATTTAAAGAATGATGCCTCTTTCCTCCAGGTTCCGCACTGCATGTTTGTGCTTAAGGTGCTTATTCAAAGCCAGATAGCAGAGTCTGCACACCGGGCATTCGGACAACATCCTTCCTAAAACACACACAATGAATTGTATTTAAATGGTTTTCTGTTTCTCCGTTTATATGCGTTAGCTAACCGGTGATGCAGGGAACACGGACCAAGAGGAGAACTTGGATTACCACCTGGTTAAAATGGTCCCACCTCCGCACCAACGCGGGGCTGGTGATGGGTCCGATACATTGATTGTTTTTTGTTTCATGGTTCTGCCACAAGCTTACAAGACAGTTTTGGGTACGAAAACGTGGGGATAACAGTACCTCCGGGCGCTCCATCCCGCTCCAGTGAGGGGAGGAGGCATTGAACCCCTCGCACCTGCCCCCGGAGGAGGCAGGGGAGTTAGGTACCCGGAGGCGCACGGTGGATGGCCAGGTCGAGGCCGCCACACCGCACTGGAGTCAGGGTTCCAAGTTTTTTGAGCCAGGTCCCGGTGAAACGCAGTACGGAGCACCCGGCAGGAACCTCCAGCAGACCCCCCCGCGCGGTTCCCTCGTCCCTCGGAAGAGGCAGAGAGGTGGGTGTTTTTCATCTACTGGCGGACTGCCGGGGAGAACGAGCTGCTTGGGAGCCAGGCTCAGAGTTAGTGGCAGTGAGAGCCCGTGCACCTGCCTTTTACAGCAGGCACGCGCTGGTATCGGGGTGGGGAGAGAAGGTAGAAGCAGAGGCTGCAGAAACAGCCAGAGCCTTCCCCTCTAACACACCCCTCATTCGGTCCATAAGCACTGGGCAGAGTCCCCTGTCAACTCTCCTTATATTCCTCCGGAGACCAGTTGGGACATGGCAGCATCCCACTTCTCCTGGTACACCATATCGTTAAGTGAGCTCAGTAATGTACTGCACAACATCACATGGGTAAATGAGCTAAGTAATGCCCTGCAAAATCACATTTGGTTCATTTCCAAAAAGCCTGGAAAAAACACATATATCCGTCATGTCGTGTAAAATATCATTCTTTGTTTATTTCCATCCTTCAGGCAAATACACATATCTTTGTCCGCTCCAGGAGCACAGTCGAACCCACAGTTTGGAGGAACCGACCGCCAAGCACCGGAACGTGGACCCGGGGAGGAGGCCCTCCGATGGCGGGTTAAATTTGCTGATACCGCAGCTGGCTGGAAAATAGCCGTAGATGAACACCCGGGCGGGACCAGGCATGTCCCTCTTTGCAGACAAGCATATGTGTGCTCCGGAATTCGCCGCATATCTTTGTCCGCTCCAGGAGCAGAGTCGAACCCGCAGTTTGGATGAACCGACCGCCAAGCACCGGAACCTGGACCCGGGGAGGAGGCCCTCCGATGGCGGGTCAAATTTGCCAATACCGCAGCTGGCTGGACACTAGCCGTAGAGGAACACCCGGGCGGGACCAGGCATTCCCCTCTTTGCAGACAAGCATATATGTGGTTGTTACGCAGGATCAAACAGGTAGCCTGTGATGAAGTAGGGTCGACCCTATATCATGTGAAGCCACCGAGCTGTGGTCCCCGAGGGAGCCGGTGCCCGGAGCAATGCCAATTGCTGAATGCCGCAGCCGACTAAGGCCGCTATGCAACAGTGGAGGATTAGAGAAACAGGTGTTTGCCTTGCACTCCGCGGCAAAGTGGGGAGGTGGAACTTCCACCCCGCTGCGGAACCCGTGGTGGGACCCCTGAGTCAGACGGTTCGTCTTGGAAACGCTTCATATCGGTCGGCCCGGGAGGTAAGAGACACGCAGGGTAACGGACACGCAGGGTTACCCCCACGCAGCACACGGAGGAGGCAGGGGAGTCAGGTACCCGGAGGTGCACGGTGGACATACAGGGCGAGGCCGCCACACCGCACTGGAGTCAGGGTTCCGAGTTTTTCGAGCCAGGTCCCGGTGAAACGCAGGACTCCAGCAGGAGCCTCCAGCAGACCCCCCCAACGGTTCCCTCATCCCTCCCAGCCATCAGAGTCGAACCCGCAGTTCGGAGGAACCGACCGCCAGAGCACCGGCACGAGGCCGGGCCGGCGGAGGCCCTCCGATGGCGGGTCACGTTTGCCATTCGATCAGTGAGAAATCAGAAAAAAGTCTGAGTTAACTTTTTGGAGATCCATAGAAAAGGGGTGAAAATGAAAAAAAGTATCCGAAAATAGTGCCTCATAATGCAGGTAGAGTCCCCTGACAACTCCCCTTGCATTCCTCCAGACTCAGAAAAAGTCTAAGTTGTTTTTTTGGAGATCCATAGAAAAGGGCTAAAAGTGTAAAAATGTATCCGAAAATAGTGCCTTATAAGGCGGGTAGAGTCCCCTGGCAACTCCCATTGCATTCCTCCAGAGCCCAATTCAAAAACTTAAAGTTTGGTAAGAACCATGCTGGGGGGTCTCCGGGCAACAAATGTATCCGAGCCAGAGTGCTCATACAGCGGATGAATTCCTCCATGAAGTTACACAGCCGTTTTTTTTCTGAGTCCTCTCAAAAACCGGGTTTCCGATTTCGTGCGGACAGTAGTCTGAAAATGATGAACACATTTTTTTGGACGGAGTAGGGGAGGCTTGGATTCCACTCTCCGTTGTAAGTTGCAACGGGGGGGTGGAAAAGTGTCCGGGGCTTCGGCCCAAAGCGCCGAAGTGTTGAGCATCTCTGAGCCCATTCTCCGTTGGCACTCAGTAATTTTTTCGAGAAATTTTCAAAACTTCATTTTTGATTATTTTAAGATATAATTGACAATTTTCTTTCATTTTTTTTTTCTTTCCACGGGTGGGGGCCTATGGCAGGCCGCCTATGAGGTCCCAAATTTGGCCTGGAACCTCCAGGATTTGTGGGAAAAGCTCCATAAACTGACAAAGTCATCCAAAGATGTCACTTTTATAGCCCAAAGATATATAATACAAATAAATTAAAATAGTAAAAGGTACAATTGTGCTCCGCATTACCCGGAATTTGATTTATATAGCCCCATAAAAGTGTTTTAAAATCATTTTCGTGGGGAAAAAGTGTTAAAACACCTGATTAAAGCATATGCAGGACCCCAGTGAGGTCCAGACTATGTGCATTGTGTTGAGGAACCATATGGATGATAGCATCCATCATTTAAATGCAAAGACAACGATTACAAATTATTTTTAGGGGGAAAACGGTGGATCTGTCCATTTCGTTAACAAACTGATAGGCAAATGGACAGGCCTGATTAAAGCTTGTGCATGACCCCAGTGAGCTCCAGACTATGTGCATTGTGTTAAGGAACCATGTGGATGATAGCATCCATCATTTAAACGCAAAGACAACAATTAAAAATCATTTTTAGGGGGAAAACGGTGGATCTGTCTGTTTCGTTAACAAACTGATAGGCAAATGGACAAGCAGGTAAAAATGGCCGAGTTGCTGCTCCAGACTATGTGCATTGTGTTCAGGAACCATGTGGATGATAGCATCCATCATTTAAATGCAAAGACAACGATTAAAAATCATTTTTAGGGGGAAAACGTTGGATCTGTCCGTTTCGTTAACAAACTGATAGGCAAATGGACAAGCCTGATTAAAGCTTGTGCAGGACCCCAGTGAGCTCCAGACTATGTTTATTGTGTTAAGGAACCATGTGGATGATAGCATCCATCATTTAAATGCAAAGATAATGATTAAAAATCATTTTTAGGGGGAAAACTGTGGATCTGTCCATTTCGTTAACAATCTGATAGCCAAATGGACAAGCCTGATTAAAGCATATGCAGGACCCCAGTGAGAGCTCCAGACTATGTGCATTGTGTTAGGGAACCCTATGAATGGTGTACATGAGTGTATACATGTTTTAAATAGTAGGTTACCTCCAGGGCGCATCACCACATTTTACAAGCCAGGGAAGGTGCATTCCCTAACCCCAACAATGAAAGCCAGGTGGCCCGGGAGTTGCAGACGCTGACCTTTTGCTACAACTGCACAGTACATGAGACAACCGGCTTTGCCCCTTTTTACCTCATGTTTGGCCGGGTGCCACGTCTCCCTATTGACATTGTGTTCCAGCATGGGCTTCAGGATGAAAGAGTGGTCAGCCATAATGAGTTTGTCTCTCAGTGGAGACAGGACTTGTGTGAAGCTGCAAGGATTGCTCAAAATCACAGCCTTAATGAGCAAGCCCTTCATGCTCGGCTTTAAAACCGCAAACTCAAGGGTTCTCCGCTGGGTGTGGGTGATCGAGTTTTGTTGGCCAACAGTGGTGAGAGGGGCAAAAGAAAGCTTGCTGACAAGTGGGTTTCTACGCCCTAGGATGTTGTGTCGGTGAGGGCTGGGATTAACGTGTACAGGATAAGAGATGCCCAATCTGGAAAAGAGAGAGTTGTGCATCGGAACCTGCTTCTCCCGGTTGATTTTCTTTTCATAGACGAGGTTGAAACTCCTGTCTCGTTTGTCAACTCAGATAATGGGGATGAGGAATGTGGAAGTGGTCAAGTCTCTGTGCATGTGGACAATGAAGATGGCTACGATCGCACTGTGGACTGGCTCATGAACTAACCTGACCTCCCTGCCAGTGATGCTGACTCACCTGACCCCGTCCCTGCCAGTGATGCTCACTCACCTGACTCAGTCCCTGCCATTGATGCTCACTCATCTGACTCAGACCCTGACAGTGTGACTCTACCAACCGACCCTGACAGTGTGACTCTACCACCTGACCCAGACCCTGTGAGTGCTGCTGACTTGACTGACTCAGACTCAGTTGTTGTTTCTCATTTAACTAACACAGAAGTTGTTGATGAAACCAATGCTATTTGCACGCAACCTCATAGTGTTCATGCGAGCTGTGGCGGTTCAGTCACTACTAAATGTGGGAGGCATGTCAAACCTCCTAAAAAGTTGATATATGAGATGGCAGCACAGAAGGTTGAAGATACCTCATCTGTTACTAGTTCAGTTTTTGCATTCTTCCATAAGATATTTGAGGTTTAAGCAGTCAGGATATTCTACCAGTTTTTTATGGGTTATATCCGAGTAGTATTTGTATGCGTTTGTAGATTTGTGAGTATGCTATGTGTAGATGAGATGCTTTGAAGGTGTAAATGGCATCTTCTGCTGGTCTGAGAAAAGTATTGGGCCTGGTACCTCCCTATCCTTTTTCACTCCTTATGGGAGGATTTTGTATCGACTGTAATTTGTGTCTTTGATTTGGTTTCACCTCGAACAGCCACCACAAATATTTTTTTTCTTTTTCTTACCCTCTTGTTTTGATGATGTTCGGTATTTGCCTGGAGTTTAACAGAATTTAAGGGGGGTGTATGTAACAGTGTAAATAATGAATGTTTGTTTTATTAAATCCTGTTAAACTGTGACTACTGCCATCGTTTTGTCATTTTATTTTATTTTGAAAAGCCGTAGCCGGAAGCTAGTGTTGCGCTGAATGTGGTGCATTTTGGGAATCCGTCAGTGTTAGAGGATTCTTAGCTTTGGGTGAGTTGTTGCTCTGTTCACTCAGTTGTAAATATAATAATAATTGTGATCTACGTGTACTATTCTGTGTATAATCTATCTGCATTTATTGGTTATATTTTATGTTTAGCTAAATGTCTTTAGATTCCGTCGTTTGTAATTTTTTTTAAAAGAATTGTACATAAACTGAGAGTGAGACGTTTTTCAGCTAACTAGTTAGCTGCTAACGTCGTGGAGTACATGTGGCATTTACGTCACTGATGTGAAACTTTCCTTTGTGGAGAAACATCTCACTGTACTGTGGCTAAGCTGTGGATCTGTGTGTTCATTCCATGGTTTGCAGGTATGTTTATTTTGAGCTGTTAAATGTTTTTATTGAATACTGTTCATCTAAGTAATTTGATTAATCTTTATTGTCACAATTACAAACTAAATTGATTTATGTTTGTAATAAATGTTATTGGATTTCTTTATGTTTGTATTTAGAATCCTTTTTCTCTAAACAAATGATACCACTATACGATCACTGTAACAGTGTTAGAGGATTCTTAGCTTTGGAATAAAAGCTGATTGATATCTCAAACTGACTCTGGTGAAGTACAAGAAAGCAACAGCAAAGCAGGACCCAAGTGTCACACTTTCCTGCTCCCTTTTGTGTCCATGAGTGCAACACTTGTCTCTGATTGGTCCATGTGAAGTCTAGGTGAAATTAACCTTCAGTATTTTGGCAGAAAGTCGTTTTCCTTTTTCATCAGCAGTTTCTCTCCACCAGAGGAGGAGCGACCTGCAGCTCCAAGCTCCGTCACACAACAGTGGAGCCTCTCCCCTGCACCATGCGGTTCTTCTGAGGTCCTATGTTTTGGCCTTCTGTTCATCCTTCTACAGAAAAATAGCCAAAAAATTGATGCTTTCTATATTTAATCCTGACAGTGGGTACGTTAATGTTCCTGAACGCAGCACATCACGGCGGGAGAGTCTGCAGAGTGTGTGTGGACTTTATTTGAGACTCTCGTGAACATGGTCAGAAGGTGAATGGCTGTTAGCTCTTCCCCAGTGTACAGTCTCATGTGTTTATATATAAACAGGGTTCCCAGATAATAAACCCACACACACACTGACCTCTGCAGACTCTCCCGCCGTCCTGCGCTGCGTACAGGAACATTAACGTCCCCACTGTCAGGATTAAATATAGAAAACATGAGAAGACCTAGACTTTCCCAGCGTGCAAGGCAGCTCCCCCCCACCACCACCCCCCGATCAGCTGGTAGATGCATGATGGGAAAGTTTGCAGGACAGTTTGACCTCCGCGATTTAAATGTAGTTTCAGATCAACAGATCAGACCTGATGATCCACCATGAGGCTCATTAACTGACTTCCTGTTTCTGCACCTGTTTGATAAACATGGAGGGGGTCTGCAGAAATCAGTCAGAAAATAATTTGAAAAGTTTGATATATGAAGTTTTGAATTGAGCTTTAAAGTCCACCTTCCTAAGAGTTCACTGGTTTTATTTATTTATATTTATGAAAAAATAATATCTATGTTTTGAAAAGTATCTGTAATATGTTTCATCCTTAACTGGACCTTTTACTTTAACTTTTATATTTGTTTTATTTTATATCTTTTTTTTGCATTTAATTTGAACTTATTATATTTATATAAATATTTTTCTTATTACCTCATCTGTTATTTCATTAAAAAAAAAAGTGCAACTTTGATGAAACACAATTTTCCCCCGGATAAATGTGTTCTGATGATTCTGATATCTTTAGAAATGTCATTTTGTCTTCCACAGTGATTATTCTATCATTTAGTGATGTGTGACTGAGCTGGGAGGTTTTTCTACAGGTTTGAATGTGCAGGCCTAACACGTTTCATACTGCATGTTGCATATTGTTTTCTTTATTCAAATTGTTCCTTACAATTATACTTATTGGGATTCATGAGGATTAATATGTGTGGACAGGAGGGAGGGCAACTATTTACTTACACTTTCTATTTCTGTAAGTTCTCCAAACTCAGTAATAAAATATAACAGAGAAATATCTTCTCTGTTGTTGACTTTTATACAGCATGAAACAACACACTAAGAACGCACAGGGTGAACTATCTAGACCTGGGGGGTCAAACTAATTTTAGTTCAGGGGCCACATTCAGCTAAATCTGATCTTGGTGATTTAGTTAACAATAACTTGAAATGGTTCCCTTTGTTTTAGTGCAAAAAAGTACATTTTGAAGATGTTCACATTTAATAAAGAACATGAACTACAAGACATTATGAACAACCTGACATCTCTTATGCAAAATAAGTGCGATTTATAATTTACTTTACTTGCATTACACCTTGCAGATCAGTGTGTCAACAGAGACATATATTCACTGCTATCTGGAACTGAAATATATACTATTTTACTTTATGATCAAAACAACTTGTTCAGAGCTAGACATGACTCTAGTTTCCACATGTGTGTAATAATCCTGACACACCACTATACAAAGTGAAGGGCCGGATTGGACTCACATGTTTGATTCTGATCTAGATGCTTTTATCCATCTACGGAGGAGAGTCTATTTTCCCCCTGGCAGACTCAGTAACATCCTCTGAGTCATAAAGACTCCCAGTGTGAGTGCAGTCTATTTCCCAGAGTCCTGGTGACTCCCCTTAACCCCATGATGTTCCCATGTTGTTGGAGATGTTAAGGAGAAGTGGTGAGGAAAAGAAGAGCTAATTGTTTTACTATTGGACCGCAGCCTTTGTCTCTTCTCTTTCTTAAAGACTGTTCTCTCTTCTTCTGTGTTTTCTATTGTGTTGACAGGAAATGCTCCCTTAGCCTCCAGTTGTTTCTGTGGTATATACAAGACATTCTCACACACTCACACTCACACTCAGACCCACACACATACACACACACACACACACACACACACACACACACACACACACACACACACACACACACACACACACACACAGACACACAGACACAGACACACACACACTCTCGTCTGGACCTGCAGCTCTATAATCTCTGATGATCGTCTGTAATCTTCGGTATTTATCGGATTAATTAATTTTTTCAAAATTCTGTTGAGCAAGTCTCTCAGGCTTTTTTCCCACGATGCATTTCAACAAATGCACAGAACCTTTCCGTTTACTGAGAAGCACCTGAAGCTCCTCAGAGCTTCACTTCCTTTGTGTGACATTAATCCTGCGTGGGCTGCAGCACAGAGTTCCTGTTTGAACACATCTGTGTATAATCTGACTGAACCAATGACTTCATAGTAGTGCTGACAATTTATCATCTCTATTTAAGATGTTTACAAGTCTATCTGAGGCCAAAGACACAAGTAGAGATATACATTATATTTGTTATTATGTTGTGTATTAAATTCATAAAATATGTCATGAGGGGCCGCACAGGCCGTAATTCATACTGGTCCTCTCACGCACATACATTCTCCTTTTTCATACATATATTTTCACTCTTACACACATACATTCTCCTTTTACATACATACATTTTCACTCTCACACATATATATTTACATTCATACATTTTGCTCTCATATTCATATATTCTAACGCTCATATTTTGCTCTCTATATATATAGTATAGCGACCCTGTATAGGAGGCTGAGGGTGTCACTCAGGCATCCCCCGTCTCTTGGCCAATCACAGAGCTGCACAGGATGCTGGTCTAGGTGCGGGCCTGTGATTGGGGGGGAGGGCGGGGAGGTTGTGACGTAGACACTGGTATATATAGGTGTGTGTGTGGGAGTTATAGTTGTGTAAGGTGGAAACCCCAAGCTGTACCTGTACCTTTACCTGTACCTGTATTCCTATAAGCTAAGAAGAGTTATTAAAGCCTAATAACTTGAAGCCTGTTTTCGACTCCATCTGTGAACGTTACATTGGTCAGAAGTGACTTTTCGAACGGAGGACATCTATCCGGACGGGTGTTCGTAACTGCGTCACGGAGCTAGCAGGTAAGCTAGCGGAGATGGAAAAGTTCAGCAAGATGGGAGTGAAGCAGGAAAGTAGGGATGGAGAGGAAGAAGGAGCATGCGGGTGGTCGAAGGACATGAGTGGGGAGTTCGTGAAGGCACGGGGGGCGAGAGAGAGCCTGAGGGAGTCGGCGGTGAGGATGGCTAGAGACGCGGGAATGTCGCCATTTTCAGCGGCGTTTCGCGCCAAAACCGGGCAGGATGTAAACAACAATGGCGGCGCCCATCAACTGGTAGCAGCCGCCGCGTCTGTGAAGACACCCAAGTACTCGGGTAAGGCTGACTGGGAGGCTTTCCATGCCCAATTTGAACTGCTTGCACATGCCGGGGGGTGGTCAGTAGAGACTAAAGCACTACAGCTAGCTTTGTGCCTCACAGATGAGGCTCTTTCATGTCTGCTGCTGCTTAGCCCGGAGGACAGACTCAGCTACGAGGCGTTAGCCGGGGCTCTGAAGAGGCGGTTTGGACAGTGTTTCCCACCAGAGCTGCTCCAAAATGAACTGAGCAACCGCTTCAGGCAGTCTGGGGAGACGCTGCGGGCGCTGGCTAATGTAGTGGAGAGCCTGACGCGGCGGGCGTATGCACACATGCCGCCCGGAGTGCAGAGTGAGCTGGCACGTGATCAGTTCATCAGGGCTCTCCTCCCTGTGGACTTGAGGGTCGAGGTTCAGCTGCAGCATCCACAGTCCTTGCAGGCGGTTTTGGAGATGGCTGTGGAGAGAGAGGATGTGTGGAGCGTAGCTGCGAGGAGCAACGGAGGGCCGGTACCGCCGGCTGTGAGGAGCTGCAGAGAGGAGGAGAAGCCTGCTTGGGTTACCGAGATGACGGAAATGATAAGGGCTGTTTCTTTGCAGCCAGCACGCAGACCAAGTACCAGGGTCTGCTGGGGTTGTGGTCAGCCGGGACATTAGACCAGAGACTGCCCCAAGGCACGCCGGACCCAGGGAACCGACAGGGGTCCGCATAAAGGGGAAGATGCGGAGACAAGCCCTTAGTTAGTTTCTATACCTCCTGTGTTTTACGAGCGATTTATCAAGTCTTGGCAAACGGCATAAAACATGATTAAACATGATAGTATATAAAACCATGCTCGTATCTATAAAACCTATAGAAATGCCAATCGGGTCAATTTAGACATAATTCTGTCCTTCTGCTTACCGCATAATTTATGAGAAAACATGTCATAACATTAAGACAACATATTCGAGGTGGTCTTCTATAACATATCCCTATTTATTTATTTCTCCAAGTTATGTTTTTGTGTGCACTGAGGAGTCTCAGATCAGACGTTTGTTTAATTATTTTAAGATTGGCTTTAATCAATTTTTGCAAATAAATTCTTCATATATGATAAATGAGAGGTAACATTTTATTTATGGTATTATTTTCACATATTTTTCTCCATTCTTTCTTCTGCCAACGGTGTCGCAGTTTCTCATCTCTCCCGTTTTTGTGCGTACGGATGGCTCAGAGTGTCCGTGGAGGATGGTAAATGTTCCCTTCAAGTTTGTTTTTTATAAATCGCGAAGACTGCTTAGAAATTGGCGTATGCCGTCTTTTGCGCGTACGCCACGTTTATAAATTGATTAAACCGATTTTCATATCAGGCATATCAGAATCAGAATACCTTTATTAGTCCCACAGAGAGGAAATGCAGGTTGTTACAGCAGGAAAAGAGCCACAGACAGCTTAATGTTACATATGTTAAATGCATTAAAAAGTTAAAAAAAAAGTTATGATATAATAAAAAATATAATACAAATAAAAAGTGACTCAATTTGGGCCAAGCATGTCACTGTCGACTTGTCCTGAGATGCGTTTAATTTATATGCGTACCTAATTATAATCGAATAGAAGATACATAAACGCAACATTTGAAGTATAAATATTTCTTGGTTCATACGAAAATCCCACAATCAACAGCCTCTCAGTCACTTGTTCAAAACAAAAGATATCTGGGATTTCCTGCGGTTGTATTGATTCCCACACACTGATGGAAACTGACTCACTTATGACCGACTGATTTATTTGGTGTTTTGTGATGTTTTGAGACTGTAAATAGAAAACAGACTTTGAGTCCATTGTTTTAAATCCAGCTGTGGTCCAGGAACAGGAGGAGACAGGGACGGTTTAAAAGAGCAGGCCGCACTCTCTTAAACACTCCCGTTTGTATAGAAAGCTGCGGGGATGACAGATTTCTACAGATGTAGCACTCTAGAAAGGACTCCAGCCAACAGGTTCCTGCCAAAAACCCAACAGATCCCAGCGGCTGGGAATGTTAAGCCCTCCCACTATTTTCCAAGAGGGCGTGGTTTAGAGTTCTCTGCTGTCCCAAGGTAATTGAGAAGGCTCACATTCCGACCATTATTTAAAACTAAGATAAGCGCTTTCACACCGTCTACAGTTTGATTTGCATAGAGGGAGCTGTGGCTGAATGGCCGCCGATTAGGTGTGGCGCATTTATCATTAGGTGATCAGAGCTCACCGTCAGATTTCATTTAAAAAACAGGTCTGATTTTAAGATCCGAAGATAAATGCAGATATATATGTTTTCTAATATTGTTGTGGTCACGTGACTTTGTTTAAAATCCAAGGGTGTAACTTTGGTTGCCTGGCTGGACCTATATTTTACAGGAAAGGAGTGAGCAGAAGGTGGAGTTGTCGATTCTTGTTCGGTTTTCTGTGAACAATCCTCACCCTCTCACCCCTAGATTCCACCGGGTCCGTCTGCAGCGCGTTACGGTTGCGCCGCTTCGTCCGCAAGGATCGCGGCCACTCTAGTCAATGAGTGCTATTCCACCAGACGCGCCGCGTTACGGCTCAGAAGCGTCCCAGAAGCATTTCACCGCTGGGCTCCGCTCGAAATAGGATTGAAGTCTATTTTTCGACGCGACGCAGCCGTAAGGTAATGTCGGGCAGGCAGGAAGTGGAACGTTCAGAGCATAGCCTATATAGCATATATATATATATATATATATATATATATATATATATATATATATATATATATATATATATACTGTATATATATATATACACAACACACTCTCACTCCATAAACGTCCAGGAGCGACGCTTGGTCAGGGTCCCGTGGCGTGCAGTTGTGACGCTCCTAGGCTCCTTCAGCTTCATAAAGGGACGCAAATAGCTTTCAACTGATTGCAATGTATTCCCATCTGCGGCGGGATTTGACGCTCATGGAAGCACGGCATTCGTTTGTGTCGGCTGCCCTTAAAGGCAATGTGAGCGTCCATTCCCATTGGATAACGGAGAATTGTATACCCGGAAGTAAGTATTCCCCTTACTGTCGATTGATTTTAAAGTGATATCTGTACTACTCATCGACTAAAAAGCACCAGATTATCCTTGTTAATTACACAACATTAACTGGTTTAAATTGTGTGCAATGCTTTTGTATTTTTCCCCTTCGATTCAGAGAAACAAATATTTTTTCAGAGCAAAGGATGGCAGAAGACACTACACTACCCAGAATCCCCAGCTATCGTTTAGGACTACACCATGTGCTCTGTTTGACAAACCCCGTGATTAGTTCTCAAGCTCTGTGATTGGTTGAACTCCAACTGCATTCCATTCATTCCAATGGCTATGTCACATGATCTTCAAATTTCTCCCTGGAGAAATAAAAAAATGGCCGAACGTCGTTTTATTCTCTGTGGAAAATGCCTATTTTAAAGTTAGTTTGTCCATTAAAATGCGTTTTGATGTCATTTGATGCGAGAAATATGAGTTGTTATTTCAGATTATGTGTGCAGTGGATGTACATGATCTTTAGTTTGCTAGTTTTTACGAAGATTACTTCAGGAAATTGCGTCCATAGAACGTTTTCATTGTTACCAAGGTGGTTGCTAGGTACGCTGCTATCGATATTATTTCTGTTATGTTGTATAACTGTTTAATGGTGTTATCTTTATTGCTACCCCCTTCCCCATCAATGTATAGTGTTGTTCCACAGCGCAAACGTATTAGTTTATAACAAAATCCGCATCTAAAATTGTGGCATAGATACGTTATTTTCCCCTGTGCAATTCCAGTCTCACATCTCACATCACATCGTCATTAACAAATACCGGAAACAGACCGAAAACATTTTTTAAAAATAATACTTTATTCCGAGTGTGCTTGCTTTTTTTCTTTGAAAGTCATCACATAACGGCATTGTAATACACGGTTTGGCTGCATTAAATATTACATATCTGCCGTAGTTCTCTATTTATAGAGCCCTGATGAGAAGACTAACATGAGGAACTGCCGCCAACACTGAAAACGTGACGTGGATCATAAATATATCAGCAATTAAACAACATCTTACATTTCTTTTCAAACAATACGTCTCCTTGCAGTATCAACACTAATTCGGCTGACTTTTATATTTGATCCACTTGGTAGATAGGCTGTATGTACACCATAAAGGTGCACAGCTGATATAAAGGGACACCTAGTGGTTAAAGCATGTTATTGAATTTCATTATTTGTATTATTAGATATTAATAGGATCCCTATCAAGTATATTCATTACTCGTTATTCTCTACTAATAGTTAATTAAAGATTGTATATAATGACTATTTTGCACATCCCTTTCAAGATTTCAAGATTTTCTAAGGTTTATTGACATACACAAACGGTGTAGTTATGCAATGAATGAAAAACTTGGGTCACACGTTCCTCAATAGTGCATTGCAAGACATCTATCAATATATCCTCAGGCAAGTAAGGCTCTCCGTCGGGTTTATCATCACACCGATAGGATCCTTATTGCAGAGTTCTCAGGCAACCCAGTAACAACAATCATAGTCGTGTACTCACCCACCAACGTGTCACCATCTGAGGAGGTGGAGAAGTTCTATGAGGACCTTGCAACAGCAGTCCGAGATGTCCCAGCGTACAACTTCCTGGCAATCCTGGGTGACTTCAACGCAAGGCTTGGACCAGAGGACGCACCCTACCCATACCACGACTCTACCGACCGCAATGGTGCATACCTCATGGCCCTTCTCATGTTCCAGAAAAGAACAGGCAAGAGATGGACCTTCAAAGATCGAGCCACAGGTATGCTACGTCAGTTGGACTACATACTTTTGAGGCAAAAGTGGAGGAACTCCATCCTGAGGTCGTAGCGGCACGGGTAGGTTGGAGGAAGCCCGCCTCAACTTTGAGCGTGAACCAACCTTGGACAGACGTGCAGTACTGAACAAAGCCAAACAGTTTCTCTTCAGTACCTACGACACCATCAAAGGGGAGGAACTGATGGAGAGTGTGCGAAGAGTGCAGGCAGCGCAAGGTGAAAGGCAATATGGGGAGGCCTGGAGGGTCATAAATGAGATGACTGGGCGGAAGAGGACTAAGGAGGGACAGGTTGAGGGACACAGCCCAGAGGAGAGGGTGACGACCTGGTTCAACCACTTCCAAACCCTGCTGGGCACAATAGCGGATGGAGCTGAGGAAAGTATACCAGCATTCCTTCAGAACCTGCCCACCGACGATGGTCCCTTCACAGCCAGTGAGCTTGCCAGGGCGAAGTCCACAGTGAGAGAGGGCAAAAGTGCTGGGCCGGATGGCATACCCCCGGAGGTCTTAAAGTACTGTGATCTCGATGACCTAATCCTAGACTTTTGCAACCTCGCTCTACTGCACAACATGCAGCCTGATATATGGTCTCTCTCCAACATCATCCCGGTGCCTAAAGCTGGAGACCTCTCAAAGCCAGACAACCACCGAGGCATCAGCCTGATATGTATCACCGCAAAGGTTTACAACCGGATGATAATGAACAGGATACGGCACGCCATCAACTCTCACCTGAGGGAGAACCAGAATGGCTTTCGAGAGGGGAGAACCACCGCAGCCCAGATCTTGGCACTAAGGAGAATGATCGAGGAGGTGAACAAGGATAACCTGACATCTGTACTGTACTTCATCAACTTCAAAAAGGCATTTGACTCGATCCACAGAAGCACAATGGTGAAGATCCTTGAGGCCTACGGTGTCCCTCCCAACCTACTCTGGGCAATAGAGGCCATGTATGCAGGAACAAGGGCCAGGGTGGTGACCCTGGATGGCAACAGCGAGGAGTTTGACATCCTTGCTGGGTTAATGCAAGGGGACACCCTGGCTCCCTTCCTCTTCATCATGGTCTTGGATTATGCGCTCAGGAAGGCCATCAGTGGACGAGAGCAGGATCTTGGCTTCACTCTAACACCAAGGAGGTCGAGATGACACCCCACAGTAGTCCTGACAGACCTGGACTATGCGGACGACATCAGCCTGCTCTCCGACAGCGTGGAGCAAGCACAGGAACTGCATGGAGGGCCCTGAACGGCATGACCAGTGTATGGAACTCCAACCTCCCCCGTCAAATCAAGCTCAGCTTCTTCTATGCAATGGTAGAGTCTGTTCTCCTCTATGGCAGTGAACGCTGGACCCTGAAGCCAACCCTGCAAGTCTCTAGACGGATGCTACACCAGAATGTTGCGAGCAGTACTTAACATCAGCAAGAGTGTACATGTAACCAACAAGATCCTGTACGAGGGAATACCAATGGTGAGCGAGAAAATTGCAGCCAGGCGAATGAGACTAGCAGGACATTGCCAAAGGCATCAAGAGCTGCCAGCAGGCAAATTGGTGCTGTGGGAAACAACACACGGGCATCGGTCACGAGGACGTCCCGCACAAACATACGTGGACGTACTCAAGAATGACGTAGGAGCACAAAGTACCAATGAACTGGCCAGATTTATGGAGAACCGGGATGACTGGAAGCAACGATGGAGGGTTCGTCTGAGGACGACCTAGAGAGATGTGCACAAGCAATTTTCAACCATTTATTAATTATATGTTTTAAATTTGAGTGTTTCCTATCCCCTAAACCTCCAGGGATGTACACAGTTTAATACTGGCAACTTCTTATTATGGGAAATACGAAAACGTCTTTTGAAACTACAACTCCCAGTAGAGACGTGCCATAGATAGAGAACATGTTGCGAAACACAATAGCCAGCATGTGTAGTTCTGGGGATGGGGTGGGGGAGGGGGGGACGTGGTGGACCCGTTCAAATCCAGTATTGCACAGTCTGCCGTGGTTCCATCCCATTTCAAGTGCTTTTCGACGCTCTGCGTAAACCTCGGAGCACACTCTCCAATCACAGAGCTTGAGGACTATCACAGGGTTTGTCAAGCGAAGCGGAGAGAATACTTACTTCCGGGTGTAATATTCTCTAAAGCAAATGAGCTGCTCCGACCCTCGGTCCTCCTGACGGACTCCAACTTGTCTTTATTAATCAAACAAATAAATAAACAAAAGGATAACTATGTGTTATTGTTGAGTAAATGGAGAATTGCACAGGGGAAAATAACGTAGGCTATCTATGCCACAATTTTAGATGCACATTTTGTTAAACTAATACGTTTGCGCTGTGGACCAACACTATACATTGACGGGGAAGGGGGTAGCAATAAAGATAAGACCATTAAACAGTTACACAACATAACAGAAATAATATCGATAGCAGCGTCCCTAGCAACAAGTAACAAGTAGTTAATAATAATAAAACACATTAAGAAAAAGGCATTTTAAAGAGTCATTAAAAAGCAACACAATCTACCTGCATTGCATTACTCTAAACGTGTAATAACATGCTTTTTTTTTTCCGGTGGTTTGGGTTAAAAAGCTGTCAAGTTTACAGTGTTAACAAAATAAAATATACTGCTGTTTCTGGTTTAGTTTACGACGGATATATTTAGTTATTGTTCTGATATTTGTAATACAAAAGTGATGGAAAAAACCCACAGCAACACAGAAAAGATGGTCTTAACATGACCCAGTGGTCTAGTAGTTAATAAAAAACAATAATATCAAAACAAAATATTACAACTAACTTTATTGTGAAATTCAAACTGAACAGTAAAAGAATAGTTTCCGGTCTATTCTGAGCCTGATCTCTGTAGATAAATAAAAATAAAGAACTATGACAGATGTGTAATATATTTAATGCAGCCGAACCATTTATTACAATGCATTCATGTGATGACTTTCAAAGAGTAAAGCAAGCACTGCTGAATAAAGTATGATTTTATCTTTTACGAAACGTTTTTTTTCATATGGAATGCAGTTGGAGGTCAACCAATCACAGAGCTTGAGAACTAATCACAGGGTTTGTCAAACATAGCACATGGTGTAGTCCTAAACGATAGCTGGGAATTCTGGGTAGTGTAGTGTCTTCTGCCATCCTTTACTCCGAAAAAATATTTGTTTCTCCGAGTCGAAGGGGAAAAATACAAAAGCATTGCACACAATTTAAACCAATCAATGTTTAGTAATTAACAAGGATAATCTGGTGTTTTTTAGTCTCTGAGTAGTGCAGATATCACTGTAAAATCCATCGACAGTAAGGGGAGTACTTACTTCCGGGTGTACAATTCTCCGTTATCCAATGGGAATGGACGCTCACATTGCCTTTAAGGGCAGCCGACACAAACGAATGCCGTGCTTCCATGAGCGTCAAATCCCGCCGCAGATGGTAATACATTGCAATCAGTTGAAAGCTATTTGCGTCCCTTCATGAAGCTGAAGGAGCCTAGGAGCGTCACAACTGCACGCCACGGGACCCTGACCAAGCGTCGCTCCTGGACGTTTATGGAGTGAGAGTGTGTTGGACTTCACGTCACCACCGCTAAGCTAAAAGCGGCTAAGGTTGGGCAATAAAGGAACTACAGTACGGTCACATGACTTCATGTCACCACTGCTAAGCTAAAGGCGGCTAATGTTGGGCTATAAAGGAACTACAGAACGGTCACATAACTTCACGTCTCCACCGCTAAGCTAAAGGCGGCTAATGTTGGGCTATAAAGGAAGTACAGCCTGTTTACAAGACTTCACGTCACCACCGCTAAACTAATGGCGACTAATGTTGGGCTATAAAGGAACTACAGCACGGGCACATGACTTCACATCACCACCGCTAAGCTAAAGGAGGCTAATGTTGGGCGTGATGACGTTTAGTCGTCCCATTTTACAATTAACAACCTCCGTTTTTTTTATTCACCAGTGGGGTTATTAACTGACATATTTTATGACGTAGAACAAAATGTTAAAATCTCTTCAGCTTCTGTCAACAACAGACCTTATTTCAGGCTAACAACCCAAAACATGTTGAAAACACATTGACTCGGAGGGAACAGCAAGTGCTTAAATGCTGACTCTACTTTAACCAGTGGCGAACCGTCAGGGTCTTCAAGGTATTCAGAGAATACCCTGATAACTCAGATAAAAAAATTAAATTTTATCGATTTAATTATATAAATACATTTTAATAAAATGTAATAAAATGTAAATACATTTTATAAATAACAATCGTATCTGTGTTGTTGATCTGTAATAAACAGTGTTACGTTGATTTGTTTGTCCTTCTCGGACCTTGCACTACGCATTTTAGAAAATAAATGCAACCAATCAGATCTGTTTCTGCGTCTGTGGGTATTCTGTATCCTTGATAGCAGGCCCTGGTCATTGAAATAAATGAGAGCGAACACTCTGACAGTTTGATCAACCAATCATATATTGATTTGTAGCCAATGGGCATATTCTTTCGGAACTTCCCACGTGCAGGGTATGCTAGAAGGCCCGTTAGTTCTGACAGGTGCGAGACACAGGATATAGATGGGACGTAACAATTCATTTTCTGTTTTATTCGTTTTAACGTTGACATAGCAACAGGTGAAGAAGATGTTGTTGCGGAATTATTGTCGGTTCCTTTTTCAAGACGACAATTCACTGAAAAGACGGACATTGTAAAAAAAGGGCGACCGACACCTGAAAATCTGGAGCTGAATCAAGTTGCTAAACGCTATGTTAGCCATTTCCAGGCTAGCAACTGGGAAAGATACCCATGGCTTACGGGCTCAGTTAGTCACAAAAGGCTCTACTGCTGGGAGTGCTTGCTTTTTGGGACCGAAAAGGGGGCATGGAATTGGAAAGGCTACGATAATCTGAGCTGTTTAACCAAGGCTGCATAAAAAACACCAAAACACAGCAGGGCATCTTAAAGCAACGGTCACCATGAAGACTTTTGGAGACACAAGGATTGATCTACAGCTGGACGAACAGAGACGTAGAGAAACGATCATTCACAACGAAAAGGTGAACAAAAATCGGGAGATTTTGAAACGTCTGATCCACTTTGTGATTTTCCTAGGGAAACAGGAGTTACCTTTCAGGGGCCATGATGAGAACAGAGAATCAGCCAATCGAGGTAATTACCTGGAGCTGCTTACATTCATAGCAGAATATGATCCAGACTTGCACTACCATTTGTCCACTTCTAAGATGTTCATTGGAACCTCGAGTCAAATACAGAACGACTTGATAAGTGCTGTGGCCGAAGTGATGGGTGAGACCATCAAAGAGGAAATAAGTAAAGCACCCTTCGTAGCTTTAATGCTGGATGAAACAACAGATGTCAGCAATGCTGCACAGTTATCATTTGTTCTTCGGTTTGTAACAGACAGTGGCGTAAAAGAGAGGTTCGTCAAATTTGAGGATGTGACAGGGAAGAAACGGGCAGAGGATATAGCAGCCATGGCCCTCGGTTTCTTGGAGGAACATGGATGCATGGACAAACTTGTAGCCCAGTGCTATGACGGTGCTGCCGTTATGGCATCGGGGCTTAACGGAGTCCAAGCCAAGATCAAGGAAAAGATCCCACAGGCACTTTTCATACACTGTTATGCACATGCCCTTAATTTGGTTTTATCTCAAGGTGTAGTTAAAATAAAAAAAAATCAGAATTTTCTTTTCACACCTTTCTGGCCTGGCTGCGTTCTTTTCTAGATCACCAAAATGAACGCAGCTGCTTGATGAAATATGCCAGAGGCGACTGCCACAAGTGGCACCAACCAGGTGGAATTTTGCATCAAGAGTGGTGTGCACTGTCTTTGGAAAGAAGGATGCCCTTAAGGATCTGTTTGTCAGGGGTACTCAAACTTTTTTGTTAAAGGTCCACTTGTGAATCTTATACAAGGTCAACGGTCCGGATCAATGCCAGTAAATTCCCCCCCCCCCGGAGCAGAGCAACAAAACTGAAATTAAGAAGCAGTTTTGGCGCGCAATGCCTGGGGGGGGGTTTCCCGACATGTCGTTGCAGTAAATTAAAGAGTTTTTCATGTTGTCGTTGCTGTGGACCTTCTTAATCTTTTTTTGTTCTTTTTTTTTTTAAAGAAAATTACACTTTGAAATTGTTACATTTATTCTGGTTTGTTTTGTGTTTGTATCTTCGATTTTAAATTTATTTATTTATTTAATGTTTTGTGAGCTGAGCTGTGTGGTTTTCTATTTTATGTATCTCTCTGTACAGCACTTTGGTCTGGAGGTTTTAAAGTGCTATATAAATAAAGTTGGATTGGGTTGGATTAATCTACCCTTACTTGCCTGTCGGTAAACGGCGCCCCTGTATACACACACACATTCAATACATACATACAGTATGATGGCTTGAACTAGTGGGAGAAATTGCACTGTTTGTCTGTAGCCAATGCCTTGAACCTCGGCAAAAATGGCATTAGAAGCATTAGTAAGTCAAGGTAAACTTGCGGTTAACTTGTGGTCTACAATGCGTGTCACGCTCGTGCACACAAGTAAATATATATGCACGTTCATTCTCACAACGCGTCAGACAATGCACTTTTTGATGTGTTTTATACATAAATATGTGTCCCCGGTGCGTCAGGGAACTCACGCAACGTCAGAAAATAAAACCCTCTCTCTTTTCCTTCGCACCCAAATCCTTTAAAAACAGGGAGCGGATACAGATTTGCTGACAATCTGACGTCAAATCGGCAGCGGACCCACAGAGAGTTGCTATCAGAAACAATGCCTGACGTGTTTTGGACGTAATCTCGTCTTTGTTTACATTAGCAAGCCTCGCTAACACTCAGAGCTAACCTGTAATGAAGAGCACATCTGTTTTAAAAAGCAGGAAATATAAAAAGGAACTCACCTTTGCAAAAAAAAGCATTTGAGATACTGTTTCAGAAATAATCTTTCATGTGGTTTAGAACAGGATAGCGTTTTATCACAGCAGAATTGAACTTTATCTCCGATAGAAATCTGATCAGGCATTAGCTCCGCCTCTTATTATTATTTTTTTTTAAACTAAGGACCCAAAATCTGCGTTTCTCTAACAGGGCTGCAAAAGAGGGGTATGATGAGCAGTATGAGGCATGGCTACGATGGGTGATCTGTTTGGTAGATCACAGCACAAAACGTTAGACATGTTTTGTATAGGTACGGCCCTACAATATATGTTTCCAATATAGCATAATAGGTCCACTTTAATTTTCATCAGATTCAGAAATCTATTTTTTTTTTTTTTTAAATAATAATAATTATTTTTATTTTTATTTTTTTTATAATGGGACACAGGGTTCGGTCCGGATTGATTTGCAGTTCGGTCCGGATCTGGACCTTGGTCCGGAGTTTGAGAAGCCCTGGACTACATAGTTGAACACCACGAGGAATTTGATTATGCTGCCATTCTCAGTGCTGATGGCTACCTATCAAACATGGGCAACTTTGAATTTGGATTTTTCCTTTCAACTTTTAACGAGATATTTGCGCATGCAGATGTGCTCTTCGACATCTTACAGAACAAGTCATTCGACATGCAGTTTTGTCTGACAAGGGTGGAAGAGTTTTGCATTTGCATTGAAGGGCAGAGGGATCGTTTTGATCAAATATATGATGAGACTGTGCAGGACACCGGCCTGCCAACTGGACGGAGAGCCCACGGAGACTCTCGCTCACACTACAAGAAGCTGCACAATGGCATTCTTGAGAACATTTTAAATCAGGTGCAACATCGGTTTAAAGATCACGAAAAATGGTCATTCCTTTCTCTTCTGGACCCTCAACAGTTCACCGGCTTTAACAGCAACTTCCCTGAAACTGCATTCGCAAGCCTCACAGAGAGCTACGGGCCGCACTTTGACTTGCCTCGGCTGAAAACAGAACTGTCTGTGATGTATTGTATGACAGATTTTCAGGGAAAGAACCCATCTGACCTCCTTTTCTTTTTCCAACGAAAATAACTTTGTGACAGCATGCATCAACTATATGCACTGATATGTCTGGTTGTATTGATCCCCGTCACCACTGCATCTGTGGAAAGGACATTTTGTGGCGTTTGTGTCTTCAGAAGATCCGGTTGTGATAGACACGCTTCGCCACTGACTTTAACGCTGAACAAAGAAACAAAAACAGAGATAGTCTCTCTCTATACCTCACAACACCAAAACTGCTATATTTAAACAAAAAAAAGTATTTTCTTTAAATTTGTACCTTCTTCTTTTATTTATTCAAAGGTTTCTTCAAGAATAGAATAAGTAACGCTTGTGGGGTTTAAAACAAAAAAAGGTCTTCCTTTAAGAACCTAACAAAGGATATAACTCCCTGCCCTAGAATGCAATGCTTTCCTGCAGGTCTAGTTTAGCCTGGTTCCCTTCATTGACACCATGTTAATGTAAAGAACTGTATATGCTGGAATGAAGAATATTTATATGTACCCACTGTTTTTAATCTGTATATATTGTCTTACTATTTAAAGAAACAGAAGAAGATGAAGACACTTTAATAATCCAATAAGTAAATAATAAATCTCTCTATATAGGATACCGTGTTTTGCAGTGCCATCCTCAAGGACACCTCGGCAGTGACCAGGACTTACACTCGTTCCCAAGCCCAAGTCTCTTCAGTCTGAGCTACTTCACTTTATGTTGTTTACAGTTCAGTCTAGTTTTTTGATATTTTTATTGATAATTCTAGATGCTAGATTTTTTTTTTTTTTGGATTATTCTGCACTTCTGGTTTCAGTTTAAACAACGTTTCATTGTCTGAGTGTTTGTCCTCTGTGCAGCGAAGTAGAATTTAATCTTATCTAAGGGAAGCCAAAGCCAGGATTATCTGGAGAAAGAGACCCGCTCCAAGGACGATGGTTTGTTCAGGTTCTCCTCTGATTGTCCCTTTTACAGAGTTGGGAAGTCATTTATCTAACTTCAGTGTTTGAGTTTAATGGGGACAGTACAAAGTAGATGTGTCGAATTACAGAGCAGTCGGAAATATATTTTTCATATTTTTCCAAAACCACATGAATTCAGCACAAGCTAACTTGCATGTGAATAAAATGTGAAATACTTAGTTTTTCTACCTTGTGATTCAGGTCCGTTCATTTTCTTCCTCGGCCCAAATTCTTCTACATCTACAGTAACACAGTGCCCCGTCTGCTGAAACCAGAGATGGAGTACTCGAGTCCTGGACTCGGACTCGAGTGCCGATTTTCGGGACTCGTGACTCGACTCGGACTCGCGCACTGATTGACGCGACTCGGACTTGGACTCGTGAATTCTTGTGCATGATGACTTGGACTCGGACTCGGACTCGAACACAGATAATGATGACTTGGACTCGGACTCGACTCGGACACTCCTTGGGTGACTCGGACTTGGACTCGGACTCGAACACAGGTAATGATGACTCAGACTTGGACTCGAGCAAGTTTGCTCTGGAGTCTGATGTCCTCTGTCCTGGCGTGTGCACCTGCGAGGCGAATTCAGTACTGGGCCCCGCTATTCCAGTCTAAAGATGTCTAGAGACACACCCCGCATCGTGCTGTATGCTTTCACACATTCTGCTTCCACATTGGAAAAGAGCCGCGCAAAATGCTCGTTATGTGGAAACAATATTGAAGAGAAGGCTCCGTAACATATTACTCTAAGGATCGAGTTCAGACATAATAGCTGTCTTGAACACTATCATCAGAGTAACGTGATCTAATCAATAAATAAAGAGTCAGCCGATAACACGAAAGCACCTGGCTACTTAACATGTAGAATGACGTCCTTTTGCATGCTAAGTAGCCATGTGCTTTCTGTGGCTAAATATTTATTAGTAAACCGATTTAACCGGTAAAAGTTCCTTCAAAATAAGAGTCCCGATCTTATTACTATCAAAATAAAAGTGCAAAACGAAAACTACCATCGGAAAATATTGGCATACAAATATAATGACTTTTCTAAAAGGTAACTCATTTTAAATATAGTTTATTTATATATAATAATAATAATAATAATAATAATAATAATAATAATATTAATTAGCTTTATATTTATATAGTGTGGTGATTAACATTATTCACCCACGGATCTATGGGTTGGGCTATTGTTCCGCACGGACATTTTAGTGAGCCGGACTTCCTGTTTCCGGAGTTCTTCACTTCCCGTCCATGAAGTTGTTTACATGTGTGTTCCGATGCTAAATAGAAGTCTAGCTTGGAGCTTCGATACCCCGCCTCTGACTCCCATCTCTCGGCACCACAATAGCACCTATTACAAGAATTGTAGCCAAAATCGCTTCACAGCATTTAAATAGGCAGATTAATATAACATGACAGGATAAAAGCAATGTAGAGGAGCAGCTACATTTCAACACATATATCCACGAAGATTAATACATGAAGACTTGTGACTCGGACTTGACTTGGACTCTTCTTAGGTGACTCAGACTTGGACTCGGACTCGAACACAGGTAATGATGACTCGGACTCGACTCGGACACGCCTTGGGTGACTCAGACTTGGGACTCAGACTTGGACTCGGACTCGAACACAGGTAATGGTGACTCGGACTCGACTCGGACACTCCTTGGTTGACTCGGACTTGGACTCGACTACGACTATCCCTAGGTGACTCGGACTTGTACTCGGACTCGAAGAGTGGTGACTCGAGAGTGACTTGGACTCGTGAATTGGTGACTTGACTACAACACTGGCTGAAACTACCTCCTTGGTGGAATTAATAAGATATAATTATCGTCATTAAATAAAACAAAGAAAAGTCACTTTACTGTCAGACTCTGAAAGTCACTCTGCTGTATTTCTTTCCATTATTGCTGATTGTATTTTGCACATTAAAGATGCATTTTATTACAAAACCTAAACAGAGTTTTTTGGGCTTATGCCCTTTCTTTAACTGATCCTAAATATGCAGCATATTCCAATACATACAATTAAGTAGGTTTTTTTCTCTCTCTTTTATTTTGTAACTTATTTTTCTTTTCACTGTCTGTTCCTTTCCCTCTCTTTGTCTCTGCTCATGTTTGGCAAACATTTACAAACTTGGCAGAGAACCAGAACCCTCCTCCTCCTCTACCTCTCTCCTCCTCCCTATATCCCTCTCTCCCTCTCTCCTCCCCTTTTCTCCCCCTCTGTGTGTTCATTCAGGTCTGAGTCGATCAGCCATCAGTTCTCCCTCTCTCTGTCTCTCTGTAATGATCATGTGCTGTGTGAGTCTGCTGTCTGTTTATCTGAGCGGAGCCTCACTCATCCTGCTGACTGCTGGTGAGTCCTCTGACTGTGTGTGTGTGCGTGCGTGCGTGCGTGCGTGCGTGCGTGCGTGGGTGCGTGCGTGTGTGCGTGCGCGTGTGTCTGTGTGTGTGTGTGTGTGTGGCAGCTGTTCAACTTCCTGTTCACTCAGTGTGTGTGAGAGTTATTGTGAATGTATTTTACAGTTTAACTGTAACATGACATGTGTAGCCCCTCAGACTGGTGGCCATGTTGGAACCCCCCCCCCCCCCTCTCTCTCTTACTATCTCTCTCTACATACATATACTATATAATATTAAACATTTGAAGCTAATGTTTACTGTTGTAGATTGGATTAGTTAAAAATAACATTTAAAGAAAACGTTGATCAATTAGAAGTTCATGTTAAAGTGATCTAGTTAGCATAGCATATAGCATGGGATCAGAGGGAAACTGCTAGAATGTTGTATTTTTCTTTTGAAACCAAATAACTTCTCTAGGTTTATGCAATAACACGGTTTGATTAGTTTAGAAGTGACACGTTTAGATTGTTGTTTGGGTTAAATTAGCTTTATTAGGGGTATAGTCAAAATGAATCTATGCTGTTTGTTTTAAATGGGACGTGAACCTTGCTGTCCAAGAGGAAATGTTCTCACAAATTTAATAAATGGTCAAATAAATGATCATCAATCTGTATTAAATATGATGAAAGCAGTTGAATCTGGTCAGCTGACTTTAATTAGCCTCCGATGGTGAGTTGTTTACTTTGTTATTTATTGAATGGGGATTTTTTGTCGGGAACTAGATCATAAATGTCACAGAGGAGGAGATTTTGCAGATTTGTCTTGCAGCACGGATACTAATATTGAAATGTAATATAAAATCAACCAAGGCTCAGAAAGAACCTGGAAGTAGAGGAAAGGAGAGGAAGTGTTTCCTCCTCTCCTTCCTTCCTGTCCTCTAACGTCATTGTCTCTGTTTGGGCTCAGCTTTGATGCACAGCTGCTTTCTGTAAAGTGTTCCTGAGAGTCATTTGACTCTGCCAACAAACTCCCCCTCATGGTACTGCCCCCCACGCTCTTATTTTCTTAACTCCCCTGTACTCTCCTCCACTTTGTTCCTTTCATTCTCCCTCATTTCTCTTCACCTGGACTCTCAGTGATTGACAGTTTGTTGGAGATGACACACTTCCTGTTTGGTAACAATTAACAGCCCGCCCCCTCAGTTCACATCAGCTCCCAGTGTGTTTGGAGGGGGGGGGGGTATCTGTGTGTGTTTTCAGAGCAGTATGGTGTTAAAGGGTTAGTTCACCCAAATCTCTTGAGACCAGAACAAAAATGCAGATTATGTTACAGGACAAGAGCCTCATGCTAACATGTTAGCCGTCTGAGGTCAAAGGTCACAAACGAGGCGCTGACACATCAGAATTTACAGATCACAGAATGACCCCATTCAGTGTGTGTGTGTGTGTGTGTGTGTGTGTGTGTGTGTGTGTGTGTGTGTGTGTGTGTGTGTGTGTGTGTGTGTGTGTGTGTGTGTGTGTGTGTGTGTGTGTGTGTGTGTGTGTGTGTGTGTGTGTGTGTGTGTGTGTGTGTGTGTGTGTGTGTGTGTGTGAAGGGAACAGAGAAGAAGAAGCAGAAAGTTGTTACCTGCAGGTTTGAGTTTAAATATAAAAGCAGACGAACGCCCAGCAGCTCTTTCACTGCAACATCCTGTATTTATGTAAAAGTACTCTATTTAAGTAAAAGTACTGTATTTAAGTGAAAGTACTGTATTTAAGTAAAGTAACAGTACTGTATATAAATAATAGTTTCTGTGAACCCGGAAATGTTCAGTACACTAAAGTTTTAGTTAGAAATGTATAGTAGGGTCCCCAGCACATAGAAACTGCTGGATGCTAACTTGCATATGTTGAGCAATTTGCACAATTAGCATAAATTGTGTTAAGCAGCATTAATTACCATTATAGTCTATAGGGGCAAAAAAATTGCTTGGCCAATTTTGTACAATTTCGGAGAGGTTCTGGCGGTTATCAGGAGGCTGAATACATTTCTGACATTTTCAAGATAAAAAGTAGAAATTCTTTAACTATTGTCCACATAGGATAGAATTTATGCGAATTAACGCAACTTATGCTAATTGTGCAAATTACCCAATACATGCAAGTTAGCATCCAGCAGTTTTTATGTGCTGGGGAACCGTACTTTACCATTTATTTATTTTCTCAAAAGGCTACCAGTTCCTTTATTAACCTGTTCAGCCCTTAGCCTGTTTTGCAGGTCTCAGGCTCGAAAATGACATTCCCAGAACAAATGACTAGATCTTCACTTCTAAAAAGGGGTAAATTAATAATCTTTTTTCTCAAAGCAATGATAAACCCGTGAGTTGGATGTAGAAAAGTCAGAATCAACATAGACTTTTTTTATTTTAAAGTAAATTCAGATTGAACATAGTAAAAAAATGTAAATTATAGTGTCCGTCCAAAAAAGAACATTACTTATAGTGAAAATCCCCCTTGAATGATGGGATAGTAGACTAAAAGCTTTAGGAATCCAACTATAACATATAATAAGTACCCTGTATCAAGATTGATGCAAAACAAGTGACATTTGACCTTTTTAGAGAGGCTTAGCACACAGAAAACCACTTCTGGGGTCATTTGGGTGGACTTGCCATATCTCTGGTCCCCTCGGTCAATTTTGAACCGTTAGAGACATTAGAATCATGGGGAAGTTCCTAAATCCATCTAAACATTTCCATTGAGGAGTGAGAATGATGCGCGCGCAGTTTGCCCAAAACCGGAAGCTGGGTTGTAGCTCTAATAGCAGCTAATATCAGCTAATATGAAATCTCAGTTTTTGAGAAAAATGGAAGGGATGGATTATCAGTAATCATTTCAAAGTGACACAGACACATTGGATTAACCTTCAGAAGCTTTTTTCTCGTTTTAATTCAATTGAGCACAACTTTTGATCAGAAAACAGCAAAGGTAAGACATATTTGCCGTTTTGGCTCAGTAAAGCTACGCTGTGTGTTGTCTGGGTTTGCCTGAGCTGCCGCGAGTTTTGGTCGTACAGTGATGATACTTATACCGCTAGCATCTGTGGAATCTCAGCTTTCTATATATTTATTGTTTGTGCAGATCCGATTAGTAATTAAGTATTTCTACCGTGAGTTCTGTGCTAAGTGCGTTAGCATTTCTTCGCTCGGGGCTCATTCATACCCCTTTCTCACCAAGGCGTTTCCCGTTCAAGCTCCGTGCTAGAGCTTTTCTGGTTCAGAACCGGTTCTTCGGTTCAGCTCCCGCTCTGTTCACACCGCTTAGAGTCCGACTGGTGCTGCGTCATTGCGTCATCGTTTGCGTCATGACGTAACCGTTTGCGTGCCTGCTTCATAAAGCCAAACTGCGCGGAAACCCCTCACATCGACAACAACAACAATGGCAGATTGTATTGAAGCGCTACTTGTTGTGGTTTTGCTCTGTCGAAACGAAATGGAACAAATGGGACGACTTTACTACCAACTTTACAATCGTTACATGCTAAATTCAAGACTTCTTTACAATCATCATCATCAACTTCAACGACGATTCATTAGGAGAAAGAAGCTAAATATACGTCCTATTCGATGGCGTTAGAGCTAGTTGTTGTTAGCCTCTGCATGCTTCAAGCTCAAAAATACCCAGCTTTACAGCATTAATTACTGTGGTATAATATTAAAACTGATTCTCAATGTCATTTTCACGGATCATGTTGAAGCTGGGGGAAAGGCGGATGTCGCGTGTTATTTGGACACAGCCCAGATCTTCCGACTGGTGGGACACCATTGCTTCAGACTTCTCCCCTCTGCAATTCATGCAGAATTTCCGCGTGTCCAGGGAGTTCTTTGACTACATCTGCAACCAGGTCAGAGAAGAGACACAAATTACCGTCTGTGTATACCCAATAGAAAACGGGTTGCAATTGCCCTCTGGAAGCTGGCCACCGGAGGTGAATACAGGACCATCAGCCATCTTTTCGGGGGAGGCCTAAGCACCGTTTGCCTCTGTGTTCAGGATTTCAGCAGGGCAACCATGGAAATGCTGCTTCCACTACATATCAAATTTCCTGATGTGGAGAAGTTGGTGGAAATGGCCACTTTTTTCAACAACCGTTGGAGAACACCACAGTGTGTTGGTACAATAGATGGAAGCCACATCCCTATTTTAGCACCACAAAATTATCCCAAGGACTATTATAACAGAAAAGGATGGCATTATGTTGTTCTCCAACAGGGCTGCCAAATACGTTGATCGCAAAGGTAGTGTGGGCAGATCGCAAAGCATTGAAAACAAAAATATATATATTTTTTAATTTTTTTAAAGTTAGCCTATCATCCATCCTTACTATGGCATTTGCCACTTGATTGACATACAGGTAAGCCAGTCTGAGTTGTATTGTGCCATACGGGTTCATGCAGTTATGAGGAGGCCTCACCTCCTCATCTGAAGCGCAAATGCGGCGTACTATTATGCGCTTATGCGGCGCAATTAGAGTAAGCGCGCCACAGTTTATCCGCCGTTTAGTCCACTAGCACCCCCCCCCAGGGTTAACAGGACCCCCGGCAGAAGAGAAGTCGGCAGGACCCCCAACGGGACTGGACATAGGGCTGGCAGGACCCCCAGCGGAACCTCCAACGGAACAGGACATAGGAATGGCAGGACCCCCGGCAGAAGAGTAGTCTGCGGGACCCCAAACGGGACAGGACATAGGTTTGGCAGGACCCCCGGCAGGAGAGTAGTCGGTGGGATCCCCAACGGGACAGGACATGGAGTTGGCAGGACCCCCGGCAGGAGAGTAGTCGGCGGGACCCCCAACGGGACAGGACATAGGGTTGGCAGGACCCCCGGCAGAGGAGCAGTCGGCGGGACCCCCAACGGGACAGGACATAGGGATGGCAGGACCCCCGGCAGAAGAGTAGTGGGCGGGACCCCCAACGGGACAGGACATGGAGCTGTCAGGACCCCCAGCGGAACCTCCAACGGCACTTCAGTATGGACTTGAGTTGGGACTTGAGTGGGAACTTGAGTAGGGACTGGAGAGGGAACTCGAGAGGGGACTCGAGAGGGGACTCGAGAGGGGGCTTGAGAGGGAACTGGAGAGGTGACTTGAGAGGAAACTGGAGAGGGAACTCGAGAGGGGACTCGAGAGGGGACTCGAAAAGGGACTTGAGAAGAAACTGGAGAGGGGACTCGAGAGGAAACTCGAGATGGGACTAGAGTTGGGACTAGAGAAGGGACTAGAGAAGGGACTAGGGAAGTGATTAGAGGAGGGACTAGGGAAGTGACTAGAGGAGGGACTTGAGAAAGGACTTGAGAAAGGAATTGAGTAGGGACTAGAGAAGGGACTAGAGATGGGACTAGAGTTGGTACTTGAGAAGTGACTAGAGAAGTGACTAGATTTGGGACTGGAGAAGGGACTAGAGAAGGGACTAGAGAAGGGACTAGGGAACTGACCTGAGGAGGGACTAGGGAAGGGACTAGAGAAGGGACTAGAGGAGAGACTTGAGTTAGGACTCGAGAAGAGACTAGAGAAGGGACCAGAGATGGGACTAGAGATGGGACTATGGCAACTGGGGCCAGAGCTGGGTCTGGAACCATGGCCGCTGGGGCCGGAACTGGGGCCGGGACCATGGCTTCCGGGGCCAGAACTGGGTCTGGAACCATGGCTACTGGGGCCAGAACTGGGGCCGGGACCATGGCTGCTGGGGCCATAACTGGGTCTGGAAACATGGCTGCTGGGGCCGGAACCATGGCTGCTGGGGCCAGAACTGGGTCTGGAACCATGGCTGCTGGGGCCGGAACCATGGCTGCTGGGGCCGGAACCAGGGCCGGAACCATGGCCACTGGGGCCAGAAATTGGTCTGGGACCATGGCTGCTGGGGCCGGAACTGATTCTGGAACCATGGCTGCTGGGGCCAGAACTGGGGCCGGAACCATGGCTGCTGGGGCCAGAACTTGGGCCGGAACCATGGCTCTTGGGGCTCGCGATGCTAGCCTGGCCTTGCGACTCCTTCTTTTAGGAGCCGTTTGGAGGCTTTGTGGACCTCCAAAAGCCAGACGAGTTCCAGAGAACGGCTCCTGGACAGGAGCAGGAGCTGGGGCAGAAGCAAGGGTTGACTCCAAATGGACCACACCGATGCGTGTGGTGTCATAAAGGGAATTGGGAGGCAGAGAGCTAGCATGCCTGAGGCTAGCAGGCAGGGGATAACACACCGAGAGGAACTCCAAAATCCAGCCAGGTAAGAATCTCACCAAGCCTGGTTTCTCCATAGTTATCTGGCGCGCCTCTGCCAGAGCAGCCTCTCGCTGCTGAACCCCGGACGCTCCCATCCATTGATCAGAGCAGGTAGCCAAAGAAAAGGTAAAATCCAACAATTCCTGCTCAAAGGGATCTGCTGGGCCCATATTTGGTTGGTTCGTACTGTTACGGTGGGTGGAGCAAGCAGGACTCAAATGCAGATTACACTGGTATTGCCTTTATTTCAAGAATAAAATAATAACTTGGACAAAACAGAACACTCACCGGTGAACTCAGTCACAAACAAAAGACGAACCAACACTGAACACAGGAAGAGACAAGACTAAATACCAAGAGGAAAACATGACAGGGAGAACAGCAAAACACCCAAAACAAGACATACAAAACGTGACATAACACAATAATCGTAACAGGGCAGGGGTGTCTTGTAGGTAGATATCTTGGGCTTGGTCATTTTAAAAGTAGCTCCCAAGCTGAACAAGTGTGGGCATCCCTGGCAGGGGGATGTTCTGGGATGTGTATGTTGGCGACCCAGGTAGTGTACATGATGCTAGAGTGCTAAAACAATCCAATCTTTGGGTGGCTATCAGTGATTGATTGTTGCTAGGCCAAAACAAAATGAACATCTCTCGCTGTGATGTGGGACATTACTTGATTGGTGACCCAGCCTATCCAATGCAAAGATGGCTAGTGAAACAATTTTTCGGACACTGGGAGACTGACCCCTGAACAGCACACCTACAATTACCGGCTGAGCAGTGCACGGTTGGTTGTTTAGATGGCTTTTGGAATGCTAAAAGGAAGATGGAGGTGTCTCCTAAAAAGTAACGACTGCGAGCTAGAGCTCAGCAAAATAATGACACTGACTTGCTGTGTACTAGGCCTACACAACATATGTGAGGAACATAGCAACAACTTCACTGAAGATTGCCATGAACGTCTTGTGTACAACCAACCCCCTTTACACCCCTGTCCAGATAATGGTAGACAAGAAGGAGCTGACGTTAGATCCGCATTGATGGACTATTTCAACATGGAGGACCACTAATATTTCTGCATTTAAACCTGATCTATTTTGTATCATGTCTCTTTTTTTTTTTTTACAATAAAATCACTGGGTCAGACTTGAATTGTGTTTATTTTGTATACAAATCACAGAATCTAGATACAAACAGGTATGAACAATATTCTTATAGAAAAAGTGCATTACCCAAACGGTTTACACTATATTCTTATAAAAAAGTGCATACCCAAACGGTTTGGACCAGGGGTGCCCACACTTTTTTGGCTGGTGAACACATTTTGAAATGACCAGCTCACCGAGGTCTACCAACCAAAAATAAAATCCCAAATTGCAAGGGTTGCTGAATAACACGTTTTAATTATACATGGGATAACTACAATAGGGCTGCAAAAAACCGACTAATTTGATAATCGATTAATCTATTGATTAATTAAACGATTAATCGACTATTCGGACTATTACTGTATGCCTTGCACAATTTCTCAAACACTCTTATTTAGCCATCAACTCTTTGATTTAGCTTGAGGTTGTTTTAGGCATGTGGAAACTAACAATGAAGACAATAAAGATGAATACTTGATTCAAAAATACATATATTATTAAATTAACTTAACAAATTGTGAACAAAATTAACATTGCTTTTTATTTAAATAAAATACATAATATTTCACATCAAAAGAAACAACAATGTTTTAACAAATCGTATTAAATAATCTGATGACAGAACTGTAAACAGAATAGCTGAAACTCTAACAAAATAAAGAGTAACTCTGTTACCTCTAATCATTAACCCATGTTTGTATAATTGTGTTAACTCTGTGTGTTGCTGCTAGCATACATAACACCTGACGTGGAAACGTTACTCGTGGATGATGGGGCTACAGAGCTACTAGAAAGCCAGTCGAACCCGGTGCATTTCTCCGTCTGAATGTGGTGAACTTTTGCTAAATGTTTAGACAAATTGCTCGTGTTACCGCCCTTACATGCTAAACACTCTTGGCAAGGAGCATTGTCTACCTCAAGACGGGTAAAATTTAACCACACCTTGGAGCGCTTCTCTCCGCCATCCCCGCCGTGTGTTGCTGCATGTAGCAGCCGCGTGTGTGTAAACTGCCCCTCCCCCTCGCACACAGACGGGGGAAAGAGATCTCGCCTGGATTGGAAAGGTCAAAAATACACTGACCATAGACGCATTTGTTAGTCTTTTTGCATGGTAGAAACGAGTTGGCAACACTAAGACTGCAAGATAATGTTTTTGTAGCAATAATGTTTCTCAACTCGCTACTCGGAGGGAAGTCGCTGTTATATGCCTTGTGAACACTCCGATAATGCCTCTCCACGTTACCTTGCTTTCCAAATAAGGCAAATAACCTTTGAATGTGACGTCACAAAAAAATATTCTTCCTCCCATTCTTTGTGGAAGTGGTATGTCTTTAGCTTTTTTTTTCTTTAGCGGTCCCGCACTTATTTTGTTGTTTGTCTCTTTAACTTAATTTGAGTTTTCCCGGCACTTCTTTTTTTAATGAATGACTCGCGATCTACCAGCATTGCCCCGACCGCGGTCGACGTACTGGGCACCTCTGGTTTGGACTATATTCTTAACTCAAATACACAGTGGGCCAAAATAAAAAAATTGGTACTAGTCGAGGGCCGGACTGGTTCAATGTTTATTGCAAAACTTATTGCACATATTAAACATGGAACTAATAAAGCTTAAATGATTGCCTATAAAAACACCAATACAAATTAAATAATCAGTTGCATTCATTTCTTATGGCTCTATCTGCAGTCATTTATTTCACAACATGGTCACCCCTACCAGCCAAACAAGCCGTGGTTGTCCAGCTGGAGTCTGTCGAATATGCTGGAAATTAGGGACTACTAATATTTCTGCAGTTAAAACCTCTTCTACACCGCACCCCCGATAACGGGGGGAAAAACGCGTCATCTGCAGGAAACAACGTCTGAGGGCATCTTAATATTCAATAAACTATGAATGTTTTATATCCATGTAACGGGAAGAAACTCAGCTACAGATGTAGCACTCCAGATAGGACTCACATGGGTGTGTCCCAACCAAAAACCCAGCGGATCCCAGTGGCTGGGGGTGTTGCCAAATTGCTAGATGGCGTTGCCAAATGTCCCCATTTTTCAATTACAGGATTTAACCATGAGATGGCGCTTCATTCACAAATACAGAACTTAGTCTGTTTGCAATGTTTGCAGCTCTGCAGTTGTGTTTGTTGAATACTGTAGCATTTAATCACTTATTTGTTATGGTTTTCACAGGCTACTATAATGAAAAAACATCAATGTTTTAGATCAAATAAAGTATATAGTTTGCTTTATGCAGTATATTTTTTGTAATATTGTTGGGGTGTTTTTACACAGTACAGTAGATTGAAGTAAATCAACTTATACATTAAGATAAGATAAGATAAGATGGACCTTTATTAATCCCTTTGGGGAAATTCAGTAGTTCAAACAGCAACAGGGTAAAAGTGAAAAACAGGATAGCACAGATTCACACAGATTAATAAAATCAAAAATAAGATGAGCGATAAAAATAAAAATAATAATAATGAGAAAACTATGAAATAAGAAATGAATAAAACTAAAATGTAATTATCATATCATATATTATAATGTATTGTATTATTAAGTAATATCATACATTAATCCCATTATAGCAGATGCCACATTGAATGGATGAACACATTTATGCATCAATAATTACAGAGTATTTCTAAATACAAGTTGTAAAAATACTTATATGTATTTAATATGAATAAAATAATGATTAATTTCAGATGATAATACTTTTCAGGGTTAGGTCCGGTCTGACAGCGCTTAGCTCTCTGCTGCAGAGAAGATCACTGCTCTAAACAGTCAAAAATCTTACATCCAAACGGAATAAATATAATTAATTATTATTAATACGTTAAGTCTTGTTCATTATTTTTCACTCTTATTAAATGTTTGATATTTCCGGCACAGACCCTTTCATACCTGCAATGCGCGATAGAAACAACAGAAGGTGAAACAGTTTAAATATGCCAGTGTTAATTTCGTCAACGAAAACTATGACGAAACATGTTCGTCAACGACCTTTTTGACATTTCTAAGACGAGACGATGACGAGCTAAAAATAGATTCTTGATAACGAAAACTATGACGAAATGTATATTTAGTTTTCGTTGACGAGACGAGACAGGACTAAGGTGTTAATGGTGGACTATCGGACATTCAAAATGCAGCATATTTCCCCCCAAGTTTCCATCTTGTCTGTCAAAATGCATTTTACGTTTCTAACTTGCAATATCATTATTTCCGCTCTCTTCACTCCAGAAGAGCAATCTCCCTGTGTCTCTCTGTGTGCGGGGGGCAGGGCCTAACAGACATGCTGCAGCGGACACAGAGATCTGCCGGGGACAGAGCGTTCAGAGAGTATAGAGACACATTTTGACTAAAAGTTGACTAAAAGGTCATTTTTCATCGACTTTTTGAGTTTTCGTCGACTAAAACTAGACTAAAACTACTACGGATAGGAATGACTGAAATGTGACTAAAACTAATAACCATTTTAGTCTAAAGACTAAGACTAAATAAAAAACAGCTGTCAAAATTAACACTGAAACATGCGAACACAAACCTACAGACTGGGGGTTGGGAGATCACAGAAGGGGGGGGAGGAGAGCTGTGGAATGTGACCATCTCCCTTGGGAGACTTTCTCCACAGATTCCGATGGCCAATTAGTTTTAAACAAAGAGTTTGCAGCATAGGCAACATGGGGGGTGGGGGCTGGTGAACGGTGGTCAATGTTTGTAAACACAATCTCCAGGATGTGTCCTAATCAAACCAAAAGAGAAATGCAGATATCATTCTCTCTCTGATTCGCTGGTATCTCGAGCTGAGTGCTCCTTGGTGGTTTTTAACCCAATGCTGATTAAACTCTCCATTGGCTCGGCAAAAGTTTGTTGTTGTTTTGTGTCAGTTTTACCTCGCCACTTCCATTCAAATTTTTCATCATTGTTCCACAATGTTTATCATGAAATTAATATCTATATTTTATACTATACTTGGAGTGCTTACCGTTTTCATACTTTATATATCTTAGCATATTCATACACACTGTTCATACTGCTCACAGGCTGCTGTGTATATCTAGTGTATTCATACCTCTCGCTGTTTATTCATCATTCAATTCATTCTATCTTTTATTCTGTGGATTGTGTCGATACTTTTCACTTTACTGCTTGTTGCACTCCTGGTTAGAAGCTAAACTCCATTTCGTTGTCTCATTACCTGTAATCTGTGCAATAACAACAAAGTTGAATCTAATCTTGAGCAGGAACAAATGTATTTACTTAGTACAAAAAAAAAAAAAGGTATTCGGGACAGCCCTACTGTACTTGACTGCACGTCCCATGTTTCGTCTTTTTGCTTTGATCCTTATTTTTTCTGGGCAAGCTCAAAGGGAAGGTTGTTATGGTGAGAAACCTAATTGCTGGCGGGATGCACTTTTTAAATATTTTCATTTACATTTTAAATCCATGGTGTGTTGCATTCTTTGTTTATAACTGTAGATATTATGGAAAATCATGAAATTTTTTGAGCTTGGGTCCCTTAGGACCACAACATTTCTGTTTTGGGTCTCATGCTGAAAAAGTTTGGGAACCCCTGCAGTAAACTATTAACACTGTACATATTATTGTTTGCCCGTGGGATTAGGATTATCGGTAGTGATAGCCGTGCTGCATTTTCCTCCGGTCTGTCGGATGTGATATAAAAACAAAGCGATTATTTTTGTTGTTCTAAACTCACGTGGATTAAACTACATGTATTAGTGCATTCATTTCAATTCGAGAACATATGATACATTAAATGATCGTGAGGATGATGATTAATGATCGTTAGTTTGAGCCGGTCTGCATTTCCTGACAAAAAAACATAGCGATGGTTTTGTATTTACACCTACGTGGATTAAACAACATTATTTTGTTAAATAAAAACATGGTGATGTTTTGTAAATGATTACATGTCTCTTATTTAGCACAGAATATGATCCTATCCATGACATATGGATCTTAACAAATATCCGCTATATCAGATTCCTGTAGATCTATCGGCTGTTTATTTCACGTGAGTTCCACTCTGGCAGCTTTTTAATCACGGCTCCCCCTGGTGGATCCATGATCCATTGCAGGTGGTTTAATTATAATTACATTTATTTATCAAGGGGGCGTATCAAGTCCTTCGGGGGGTTTTCCTTTTCAGCAGGGGGCCACCCCGTGCAGATCACGGACCCGCACGGGTAGGCGTCTGAAATGAAGCGCTACATCTGTAACTGATCTTTTAAAAAAAAAAAAAATTAAACCCCACAAAGCTTGTGCTGACCCTATGAATTAGCCACGGGCGAAAAATGCTAATGGCGTGTTGCACAGAAACTCACTCATAAGCAATAAACCTGCTTTTCCGTTTCCAGATGTCAGAGCGAGAGATAGGTTCACTCTGATGCAAACCTGCATGCGCAAAGCCCCCACCTTCTTTTTTTTACCATGTGTGTGTATGAGGAAATCCACCTTCGATTCTATTGGCTCTAACGGTCAAAAAGAGACGTCAATCAACAAAATCGACCAATGGGTTCCAGAGAAACAGTAAAAACGGCCATTTCAAATCACCTCTCGAAATGGCTCATTTTTGCTAAACCTCTCTAAAAAGGTCAAATGGTAAATGGACTGTACTTATATAGCGCTTTATCCAGTCTTTAAGACCCCTCAAAGCGCTTTACATACTACATGTCATTCACCCATTCACACAGAGCAGTGTACCTTACTCTATAGGACCTAACATTCATACACATTCACACACCGTTGGCCATGCAATCGACATGTTGACTGCATGGGCTGGGATCGAACCCACAACCTTCTGGTTGAAAGACGACCGCACTCCCTCGCAGCCACAGTCGCCCTGGATGGCACTTGTTTTGCATCAATCTTGATACAGGGTACTTATTATATGTTGTACTTTGGATTCCTAAAGCTTTTAGTCTACCTTACCATCCTCCAAGGGTAGTTTTCACTATAAGTATAAAATAATCTTTGGACGGACACTATAATTTAGAGTTTTTTACTATGTTCAATCTGAATTTTCTTTAAAATAAAAAAACATCTATATTGATTCTGACTTTTCTACATCCAACTCACAGATTTATCATTACTTTTAGAAAAAAGATTATTAATTTAACCCTTTTAGAAGGGAAGATATGGTCATTTGTTCTGGGAATGTCATTTTCGAGCCTGAGACCTGAAAAACAGGCTCAGGGCTTAACAGGTTCAACTTGATCTAATTGTATCATGTCTATCCTTTTTTTCAATAAAATCAATGGATCGACATATGACTTTTGAATTTTGTTTATTTTATATACAAATCGAAGACAAGTATGGACAATATTCGTATATAAACAAGATTTATTCACATAAGTGAATAAGTGTGGAGAATATACTTTATATTCTATGATAATGTGTTAAAAAAAAAGAATGTGTTTTAAAAAAAGGTATGAACAATTGACATATAAATATAAGGTCAGCTATTGTTGTTGGTCTCCATCACCTTCACAATCCTGTCTACCAAGCCAGGCATTGAGTGGCTGTTCTGCTCAATTCTGCTGAACACCTGTAGGAACTTAGTATTGGCAGTATGCACCTCCTGAAGCATCGCCTGGCCCTGCTCCAGTAGCCTTTCCTCCCTCAAGTCACTTTTCTCCATATACATCAGAAGGCCAAATGACGAATCCCGCTTCCTTTTAACTACAAAGGGAAAAATAATAAACTCAACACAGTATTCATGACATTTTATGAGATGTATATTATATACTGTGTAATGAAATGTTGTATTGTTATTATGGCTGCAGTTGCACTTGCATAACAATTACTAAAATGACTAACAGGGAACAGTATTACTACAATGATCACTGTAAAGTTTAAACCTTACCCTGTTTGTTTCGGCCCACTGGCTGGATTAGGTTCACCAGACATTCCTGGGAAGAGCTGCTTGCCATAAGAGGAGACCCTTCCATCAGCACTGGCGAGCTACACACCGATGGTAGTGGTGGTTCCGACACAGTACGCTCCAAACCAGATATTTCTATAAACACAATATAAACACAATGAACAAAAGTAGCCCTTAAACAAATCATAAATCATTAGTGAGAAGAAAGAAGATACATTGGAGGAGTTAGCTGTCTTTGCCATGAGGATACCTTTGTTTATTATTGTTAGCATTAGCATGCTAGCACTATTATTGGTTTGGATGCACATCCGGTAGCTGTAGTAGGTGAACTTTAGCTTTATTGCTAGGTCTGTCGATAGCTACATGGTTTAGTTTATGTTGTAAAACAAATAAAACAAATAAAACAAATCGTTAATGCATAACTCACCGGCAAATGAGCTCTGCACATTCCGCGACTCGTCCTCCAACACAATCGACGAGAGAGAAAGCGAGTTCACCGTGGATCCAAAACAACTCGTCGGTCTGTCTCCGAGGACCGAGTCTAGTTTCGGACGACCGCTGCCACTCTGTCCGAGGTTTCGCTTTTGGTCCCGATAATCCTTCTTAACCTTCTTCAATTTGTTGCCAATCTGCTCAACTGTACGGGCAAAACCAGTGGTTGCCATCTCTTGCTGCAATTGTTGTAGAATTGCTTTGGACCGCGTGTTCCCCTCCAGCTTCCTCTGTATCTCTTCGGAAGTCCAGATTCCCAGCTGGTCTCTTCAGTGGAGCACTGCTGCTAGTTAAGTCTTAGGTTTTCCATCGTTGTGTACAAACTGGATAACACGCGGGCTTTTTGTTATTGTTGGAGGTTGATCCCGCCCCTGCCCCGCCTCCGACGCAAGCGTGAGGTATGCGGTGCTTGCATTCTAGACGGACAACTTTTTGGTGCTCGAAACGAACCGGATTCCGGAGCTTAGAGGCGGCTCCGCTGCGGTGTGAACAGGAAAAACCGGTGCTTTTCAAGCTCCAGCTCCGAACCGGCCCTGGAACCGCGTTGGTGTGAAAGGGGTATCAGACGCTTCTTGTGAGACTTGTGTTTTGTTTCGGTTTCTTCCCTTTAAGTGGCACATTAATAGGTGTTAAGAAGCCCTGAGACACAGTTTCGGGCTTAACAGGTTAAGTGACAGTGTTGAAAGGGGGAGACAGAGGGGATGACTTGAGGGAAAGGGTCTCAGACCGGATTTGAACCCAGGTCCTCCGGGGGGGGGTCCAAGCCCCAGAACATGGGCTGCCAGCTCTACCAACCGAGTCCACTGTACTGTAAAGTACAGTACCAGTAATCTTGGGGTACTCAAGATTTCCGGGTTTGCAATCTAGCTGTGTACATTACCATAATCCTCCCACATGGTCTTCATTGACCAATCCAAACCTTCAGATCAGAATAAAGTTCAGACTGCTAACAATGAAACATGTTTTATTCATTTAATTTCAAGCCTTTATTTAACCAGATTGGTCCCATTGAGATCATAGATCTCTTTTTCAAGGGAGACCTGCAATTATTACCCATGATGCTCCACACAGCTGTGAGTTCATTAAGGAAATGATTGTATACTCTGATACTAACTCTGACCTCCCTGATCTCTCACATATTATTATTATTATTATTATTATTATTATTATTATTATATGTTGAGTTTCCTTTGGCAGCTCGGGATGCAAATCATTTATGTCGACCTCAGCAGAAACTCATCTTCATTCAAGTAACATGTCTTCATCAGGATCAGCAGCTCTGCTTCACTCTTCACATGTTTGAGGCTTTCTGCAGCTTGTTAGAAAAACCAAGTTTTATTATCACACATGTTACACACACACACACGCTTCAACGCTTCTGCCCATTAACTTTGAATGGGGTGATGTCACGCTTTGCCAAACTGTATTGTGGGAGCGTTGCTTCGCTTTGCTCCCGTTGCTCCCGTTGCTCGCTTCAAAAGTTGAGCAATGTTCAACTTTTGAAGCTTCGGCGGAAGTTTCAGCCAATCAAATCATATGCCAGTACAAGCTCTAGCCAATCAAACCGTGTGCTTGTGTGTCCGGGGCGGGAGTTCATGTGATTGGTATTTGGTCGAGTTTCAGACATTCTCACCGGCAAGCTTCAACGCACGCCGCCGTTTGGACGCTGCGTAAGGGTGTGTGTGAGGCCGTGTTTACACAATAACGAAACAGGTTGTATCTGCTACTTTTCTCTCGTGTATAGCCCGTTCGTTCACGTGAGGCCGTAACGGAACTGCGGAAACGGAACTGCGGAAACGGACCCCGCAAATGGACCCCACAAACGGACCCCGCAAGCGATAACGGGTCCCAAGGTGGATAGATCTGCAAACGGAAGGCTCTGGGGGGCCAAACGGCTCAGTGTTTACGCCCTATATGATCATTTCCTGATAATGATGAAGCCATAGCCCCACCTCTCCCCACCTCTGCTTCTCACTGCTGTAGCATGGTCAGTAGCTACTGCTAGTGCAACTGCTACTGACCATGCTACAGATCAGGGGTCGGCAACCCCTGGCAGTGCCACGCGTGCCAGCATTGGCACGCAGCACCGTAACCAGTGGCACACTAGGAATAAGTGGAATAAGTGTGCAAAATATTTAAATTGTATTTTCAGATTCTGAACGAGACCGCCGCCAGAGCGCGTCTCCCCGTTACCTGCAGAAGGAAGCCATGCACGCAACGCAGCCCCGCTCTCTTTAAGAGCAGGTGACTTTCTGCCGCTTTCCTCCGTGGTGCAGTGCTGATCGTTTCACCAGAGGAAAGCACTTCACTAATTGCAGTACCCATAAGGAGCTGTACAAATGCCGCAGTTTTTGCGTGGCTGTGTATTTAGTTGAAAGCCCAGTGGCGATCTGCTCATCTCTCATCGAAATAATATGCTACAAAGGGGCGGACTGGCCATCTGTGTGTTGAACTTTCCTGTCGGCTCCCAGACCTTAGGAGGGCAGAAGCAACAAGCTTCAGGTGCAATAACCCACTTTAGCTTAAATGACAGTAGAGACGCGAGCTCTTCTTGGGAGGCCGTTGCATTTATTTAGCTGTTCTTCTGTTTCACAAAATACATCACAGACCTCTGTTTTTCTGCTTCCTCGTTTCACTTCCAGAAACATACACACGTTCTCTCCATAGGTTCTCTCACTGTCACTCTACCATCCACAAACACACATGCACAAGCCACACCCCTCTCTCTCTCTCTCTCTCTCTCTCTCTCTCTTAAAGGGACAGCAATCTCATCTCACTCTGCATGACCCTGATATCATAACATGTGTGCTCTGGAGAATCACAGAACGGACGATCGTCCTCATTATTATGCCGTTTAAACCAATTATTTAAATGTGTTTTTTAAATTCGGCATCATGTAAGTTACGCTGACAGGTCCACACACTGCTTCCCCGCAGCCAGGCTCCCCCGCCCTCCTGCTGATAACCCCCCCCCCGTTGATAATTCTCGATCGTTGGCACGCTGATAACATTTTTTTTTTAAATGGCACTTCATATCAAAAAGGTTGCCGTCCCCTGCTACAGATGTTAGTGCAAAATATATAGCTCGACCATGCTACAGATGTTAGTCCAAAATCTACAGCTCCTCTACCACAACCATCAGCAACAAGTGGACATGGAGAACTACATGAACTGCATGTTGCTAAATCCACCGCGGGGCATAGACAGAAGGGCAACCATGCTCGGGGGTCTTTTTCGCTGCTTTTGGTGTATTTTGTGACAGAAGTACAGCGCCACTTACAGGCCCGGCATATGTACTACAGCGTTTCCAGTGGTCTTGACGCTGGTTGGGAGCGTCACAGCTTGGTTCTTTATTGTGCCTTTAACATTGATGTATCAGTTTATAGGAAAAATAGTTTGTTTAAAAACGTTCATTTATTTTGGATGAAAAACCGGAGGAAAAGTTTCTAGGTTTGCGCGGTATCCATTGCTCCTATGTCTGGAGGCCGCTGCTTCTTCACAAACGTTTCCTCCGGTTTTTCATCCAAAAGCAAGTTTTTAGACTGATGTAGTGACCACGATATCCATTTGTTTTTTGTCCTTTGTTTGTGATTCACTCGTGGGGCTGACCGAGGAATAGACGCTTGTAGTTTGAGAGAAAAAATATAGAAATGTCCAGATGCGATTGAAAAGTAAGATAGTTTATTCCAAAAAAGGCAAAAATAAATAGACTTTTTTTAACAAACTATTTGTCACATAAACTGATACTTCAATGTTAAAGGCACAATAAAGAACCAACCAGCAAGGTCTAAAAACAGTTTGCTTCAGTCAGCCACACCAGTAGGCTGCAGCACCTCTCCTTCTATGCTGCAGCACCTCGACCTGCAGGAGTAACGCACTCAAATTAAATAATAAATAATATACACCACAGAATCTCAGGTTATGTACTCTAAAAAGATAAAATAATATAATCTAAGGAAATGGCTCCTACATAACCGGCCTCTAAATGTATTTTGGAGTACCACAAAAACAATTATCAAATACATTTGGCTCCTTTTTTTTAAATGCATATATGCATTTAAAAAAAGGAGCCTACAGTCAGGATTTCTATTCATTTCATAAATCCAGTCATCTATCAATATGAGTTGTGTGGTGTTACTCATCCTGTCTACATGATATCATTGTGCCATCAGCAGAAGAAGACTCTTTGCTGCCGTCACTCTTCACATTCCAACAGCAGAAAGATCTTGGTAATTGGCCTCTCCAGCATACTGGTCTGTGTTTTAACTTTGACAGTTCGAACCAGTCCTTTAGTGTCTGCCATAGCTTCTAGCACTCTTCCCAGGATCCAAGAGCTATGGGGAGCAGTAGGGTCAACTACCATTACTACATCTCCAGGTTTAAAGCTTCTCTTTTCCTTGCACCATTTCTGTCTTTCTTGCATGAGGATAAGTATTCCCGGCACCAGTGTTTCCAAAATAGGACTGCCATGTATTGCACCTGTTTCCATCGGCGTCTTACGTACAGGTCCTTCTTGTCAAAAACTCCAGGGGGCAGAATTGGCTTGGTTTTTAAAAGCAAGATGTGATTTGGGGTTAGAGGCTCCAGGTCTTGAGGGTCATTTGAGACTGTTGTGATTGGTCGACAGTTCAAAATGGCCTCTACTTCACATAAAAGGGTTTGTAGCCCTTCTTCATCCAAAGTCTGCTGCTTCAAAACAGAATAGAGAACCTGCCTCCCAGACTTTATCAGACGCTCCCATAGTCCTCCATGGTGGGATGCTCCAAGGCGGGTTGAAACTCCACTTTATGCCCTTTTGCAGCAGAGTTTCCTGAATTCTGTGCTGGTTCAGAATGGAGAGGGCTTCCTTTAACTCTCTCTGAGCTCCAACAAAATGGGTCCCATTGTCAGATCTTATATGTTTCACTTGACCTCTTCTGCTTATGAATCTTCTCAAAGCGTCGATACATGAGTCTGTATCAAGTGAGCTGGCGACCTCAATATGCACAGCTCTGCTTGTCATGCACGTGAACAGCACTCTGTACCTCTTTAATGTGGTACGTCCTCTTTTGACTTGAATAGGGCCAAAGTAGTCCACACCAACATTGGTAAATGGAGGCATGTCTGGCTCAAGCCTTTCCTGTGGCAAGTCAGCCATCTTCTGCTCTCCAACTTTGGCTCTTTGTCGTTTTCACAAAATACAATCTCCCAATATTTTTCTTACAGCAGAGTTGGCCTTGATTATCCAATACCTCTTCCTAACTTCAGAGAGGATGCAGTTTCTTCCTCCATGTCCAGTTCTTTCATGCATGTGCCTTAATATGAAAGTTGACACATGACAGTTTTTTGGCAGTATAACAGGGAACTTAGTTTCTTCTGGCATAGCTGCCCTCCTCAGGCGTCCTCCCACTCAGAATCAGAATACCTTTATTAGTCCCACAGAGGGGAAATGTGCATCGTTACAGCAGGAAAGAGCCACAGACAGCTTAATGTTACCTATGTTAAGAAAAAAGTACTAAGTTATGATATAATAGAACAAATATAATAGAAAAAGTAAAAGAAAAAATACTTTCCAAAATACAAATCCTGTAAAAGTTCTTAGAATTTAGCAGCCAGGTATATATTACACAGTTATTAATGGCTTATGTATATAATGTAGGGCCGGGACTCGATTAAAAAAATTAATCTAATCAATTAGAGGCTTTGTAATTAATTAATCGAAAGTAATCGCATTTTTAATCACATATAAATATTTGACCTGAGAACAGTGAGAAGCAATTTTTTTCACATGGATTTTAGTATACCATTGAATAATGACTGAATACATAAGCTTAAACAACAAAACATTGTTTATTTTTTTCAAGGTGGTACTTAACCAAGACCAACAGAAAAGTGCAATTTTTGCCATAGTGTAGCAATAGCATATTTAGGAATATAGTACATTTCAGAGATTCAGGTAGCCTATAGGTAGGTAGACCTTCTGTAAACTATAATACTTTGTTTTTTAAGTAAAACACAATACTTTCAAGTACATTCAGAACATTGGAAACCCTGACTATTAGAAAACATCTCTCTGTTGCTTCAGAGGCCATAACAGACTTTGTTGATTTACCAACAGTTGATTTAAAAAATCTAATCAATTTCAGTCCAACTCTCTCAATAACCTTGGCCAAAACAATAAACAGTTCAACATAAAGTGCCAGTTGCACCAACAACGTAATAAATAGTTCAACATAAAGTGTACCATTTAAAATAAAATAAAAAAGTGCCAGTGATTGACCTCAATCCCTCCTATTCTTCCAATATCCTGATGAAAAATAAAATCTCTCTGTTGCATAGGCCACTGTTTGATCAACGCGAATTGGGTGTGGGTCCTTGTACTCCGAGTCGGGCTAACGTCCACGCTAGCTTCCACGCTAGCTGCTATATGTTTTGCATTGAGGTGATACTTGAGGCTTGATGTGCTGCGGTGATATGCAAATTCCTTTTTGCATAATTTGCAAACAACCGTGCTCTTATTGACGCTTCCATCCGTCCGTTTTTTAAAACAAAATGTCCCATCCACGGGGCCAACCAAAGCGGTCTCATCAGCTTCTTCGTTCATGTTTAACTATTGTTCACTGTGGTTTGTTGTTGTCTGAAGTCATGAACGTTAGTTGGTGCTCCAGTATAATCGGTACCCCTGAAACTCATCCAGTGAGAAACGTTCCGCGGTGCAAAAATAAGTGCGATTAAAATGCGTTAATTTTTGTGTAATTAATTCATCTTAATTAACGCGTTAAAGTCCCGGCCCTAATATAATGTAATGTATATATTGCACATATAGCACATCTTGCACATAGTATGATGGTATTTAACTGCAGCAAGTTACACAATTGACAAAATGCAAACAAAACACACCTTGTAACGGTTCTAAGGATTAGCAGCCAGTTATAAATTACACAGTTATTAACGGCACATATATATATTGCACATATAGCAAATATTGCACATATTTGATTGGTATTTAGCAGCAAGGGGTGATATTTCAATTTCAAACCTTTATTTAGACAGATTGGTCCCTTGAGATCATCGATCTCATTTACAAGGGAGATATAGTCTGTGTTGTGGTGAGTGTAGGGGAGGGGGGGGGTCTAGGGGCTGTGCTGGTTGTATAGTCTGACCGCTGAAGGAAGAAAGGACTTGCGATATCTCTCCGTGTGACAGGTGTGGTGCAGCAGCCTGTCACTAAAGGAGCTGCACAGTGAGGACAGGGTGTCATGGAGGGGGTGGGACACGTTTTTCAGCATGGAGGACAGCTTGGCTGCCATTCTCCTGTCTCCCACCACCTCCACAGTGTCCAGAGGACCCCCCAGGACAGAGCTGGCCTTCCTTACCAGTCTGTTCAGTCTCTTCCTCTCAGCAGCCGAGATGCTGCTGCCCCAGCAGGCCACACCATAGAAAATGGCTGATGCCACAACAGAGTCAAAGAAGGTCTGAAGGAGTGCCCCCTGCACACCAAAATACCTCGGTCTCCTCAGTAGGTACAGTCTGCTCTGTCCCTTCTTGTACAGAGCAGCAGAATGATCAGTCCAGTCCAGTTTATTGTTCAGATGAACACCCGGGTATTTGTAGGATTTCACAATCTCTATTTCCGCTCCCTGGATGTTCACTGGTGTCGGGGGGTAGTGTTGGCGCCGTCTGAAGTCCACCACCAGCTCCTTGGTTTTCCCGGCGTTGAGCTGGAGGTGGTTCCTCTGGCACCAGAGGGGGAAGTCCTGCGCCAGCTCCCTGTAGTCCCTGTCGTCCTCGTTGGAGATGAGGCCAACGATGACGGAGTTGTCAGAGAACTTCTGCAGGTGACAGGTTGCAGTGTTGTGGGTGAAGTCTGCAGTGTAGAGGGTGAAGAGAAACGGTGCCAGCACTGTCCCCTGGGGGGTCCCCGTACTGCTGACTCTTAGCACTCCATCCTTTAACACTGGATCAAGCTTGTAGATCAGGGGTGCCCAACCTTATTTGAACCGAGAGCTACTTTTAAAGTTGCCAGTCTGCCGAGATCTACCAGTCCAAATAGAGAGGCGTAACCATTACTGACAGCCTACTACCAGGTAAATACACACTTCTACTTGTATAAAACTGACCTTTATACGATTAATACTTCATAAAATACTGCAGATCCTTTATCTTACCTCTTTCTAATCTACACACATACAAGTGTTTAACTGAAGTTACACAACAGTGTTGTTGATACAGAGTTGGAGTTTATTCACACGTCACATACTACAGTTGGTAATGCATTTAAGAAACATTGAACAGTGCTGCCACATATGACACAGGAAAAAAAGAAAATACACTGAACCCTTTATTTGCCATTATATAAAAATAGTGTTGCTACAAAAGTATAAATTAGGCTTACTAATAAGACAACTCAGATCTGAAGCTACCCAGGAATCTACTGCCAAAGTGCAATAAAAAAGAAGCAATTAATAGAATCAAACCCTTTTTGTTGCATTTTAGAATCGAAGGGAAATCGTCCCGCACACACTCATGTTAAAAAAAAAGGTGACGTCTTCAGGGCTCTCAAGTTTTGAACAGAGTTCAGAGTGAGATTTTGGCAGCGGTGTTTGGTACTCCAACTTCTGGCTCCCCTCAAAGTTCCCATGAAGCCCTCTGTACCCCTCACGCGTCTCAAACAAGCCTAGTTTGTTTACAAAATTGCGGCGTGACTTGGTGGTACCATGGAAAGAAATCTCTGCGTGAGAAATACAAGGTGTGGCGTGTGAGCGTGTGAATAGAGTGAAATGCGTGTGTCTCACGCCAAATGCGTGAGACTTGAGAGCTCTGCGTCTTCGCGCATTCAATGAAGCTACGAATGGCCTGCTCTACTATTTTAAAACGGAATTGCAGATGTATTGCTTATAGATTATCAGAACATTACAAAGGGGACACAGCCACATTGGATATTAATTTATGGATTAACTACATCATCGTTGTTATCGTTTTAATGCCATTGAAGACCAGTTTAGGTAGGACGAAGGTAAGCCATGTTAGCGTTGTGGGCTACCTAGCGCCACTTGTTTTGATGTACGTTTTTGTTGATAACGTCGCAAGTTTGTATCTTTCAGTGTTGAAGTGGGCACCGTTAGATTCTGTGTCTTTACGATCATAAACGATGTGTTGAATGTGCAGCTAGGATAAGTAATAAGGGAGCTAGGAGTGATTTTCGGTGCAGTAATAGGTTAGCATTTTTCGCTCTGGGCTAATTCAGAGGCTCACTTTTAGCATTGTGTGGTTTTTTGGGAGAAAAAAAATGAAAAAGATAAGTTAAATGAGTTTTTCCCCGTTATATGGATATAAAATATTCATAGTTTATTAAATATTAAGGTTTCTTAGACGTTGTTTCCTGCAAATGACGCGATTTCGGACCCGGAACCCGGTCCGTGGGGCTTAAGAGGTTCCTGAATTGATAATAGACTATAATCAATTTAAACAGAACAGATCTTAATGTTTGCATTCTTATACCATTTTGTACAATAATTATAATGAATAAGTTCAAACAAACTAAAACTTACAGCTGATTAATAACGGTATCTAACTTGAGTTTTTATTATATCAAAAACCTGTTGAAATGCTACTGTTATTTTTACTGTCCCCCAAAAGCACGTCGGCAGCCTCCAGGAATGCTTCTTTCACAACTTCGCCATCTTTGAAAGACTTCATGTGTTTCGCAAGAATGTGACTGACACAATACGATGCTATGGTAGCAGCCTTGCTCTTGTTGTTGGGCCTGGTGAAAATGGACTGCTGTGCATTTAGCTGTCCTTTCAGGTCCCTCCCCCTTTTGGGAGCGTTGGGCAGAATTAAGTAGCGTTTGTGCACTGTTTTGAAATGCCGCTCCTAAATTACCCTTCTTCGATAAAGCCACGCTCGCATTGCAGATGAGACAGATGGACTTTGAATTGGAATAGATAACAAAATAATCATCCTCCGACTCGGAGTGAAAATTATATATTTTGGGCTTTTTTGCTTCTACCATAATTGCGTTCTTGTGTGTGCGGACTGTCACTCCTGTTGACAAGGACAACGTCAGTGAAATAGTGCCCACTGCGCCACCTGCCTCACGCCGACACATGGGATCACGCCGGCCAATCACAAAGCTTTGATGAGTTCAAGTGCATTATTCTGGCACAGGAAGATTATGTTATAGGACATTTTCGATAAAACAGAATATTGTTGTTCTATTTTTAGACACATCTCGCGATCGAATGGTTGGGCACTCCTGTTGTAGAGGCTGCTTGTCCTTTTGACACCACGTTTTGTTGTTTGCAGTGCTTTCATTTCCTCTGGAAAATATTGTCTTTGGGTTTGGCATATGATGGAGTTTTCTGCCTTCTCAAGATATTCCAGAGTAATGGTCTGTCCACCCAGTGTGGCCTTCATGTTTTATATTTTCCTGCTCAACATTGCTTTTGTTTTGAGCATCGATGTTGGAGTCATTTAAAGTAGAAATAAGCTTTTTTCTCCTTTGAACGAGCTGTTTCAAGCCTTCTTTGAACTTCAGGATCCATGCTGCAACTTTTAGTTTTCTCCAGCTGGAGAAATGCATGAGTAGCTTGCCTGTAGGATTTTCTGTGACCATAACTGTGTTGACAATAGCATTTCTTTTGACCTCTAAATCATCGCAGGAGACAGAGATGGATTCCAGGGGAAACAGCGGCCAGTCCTTTTCTGACTTCCAGAGCATTTCTGGGCCATGGATCCATGTTCTGTTCTCCATAAATGTGTTGGCCTTTTGTCCTCTAGAGGCGACATCAGCAGGATTGATCTTTGTGTTCCCAGAGTGCCATTGGGTTATCTCTATGGATTCCCTGATGATGGAGATCCTGTTCGCAACAAATGTGTGAAACCTTGTGTGTTGGTTTGCAATGTATTTGAGCATAGATTGGCTATTGGTCCAAAACATAGAGCTTTCCAACTGTAGTTGCAACTCTGTTCTAAGTAATGTGTCCACCCTTTTAGCCAGCACTGCGGCAGCAAGCTCCATCCTGGGGATTGTGATCTTCTTGAGAGGAGCTACTCTTGCCTTTCTCATCTTGAATGCCACGTGAATGTTGTTATTGTGGTTTACCAGTCTCAAGTAGCTCACTGTGCCGTACCCCTGCTCACTTGCATCCGAAAAATTGTGTAGTTGTGCTTGGATCTGTTGGCCAAAGTCTCTGGGCTTGATGCACCTTTTTAACTTGTAGTCAGACATCCTCTGAAGATCTAGCTTCCATGTAACCCACTGCTTAGAAAACTAACCAGGTATTTTCTCATCCCAACCGTAGCTAGTGCTACACAGCTCTTGTAATAGCTTGGCAGGCAGAGTGAAGGGTGCAAGGAACCCAAGAGGATCATAGATGGAGCTCACCATATATTATATTCCCCTCCTTGTGTGCGGTTGTGGCTTGATGCTGACATTGAATGTAAAATGGTCATCTTCCACACACCATTGCACTCCAAGTGCTCTCTCAGTTGGGAGTGGATCTCTGTCCAGGTTCAGCTCCTTCACTTCTTTAGCTCTGTCAGCTTCGAGAATTGAGGACAGCACCCTGCGACGGTTGCTCATCCATTTAAAGAAGTGGGAACCTCCCCTCTGACATGCAGCTGTGAGCTCTTTGGCCAGCAGGATTGCTTCTTCCACTGTAGCAACAGACTTTAGGCAGTCACTCCAACGTTTCCTTTATTTTCCTTAGTTGCTCCCTTCTTCTATTAAGCTCCTGCTCCTCCTCCTCCTCTAGGAGCAAACACAGTGGCGGTGGCTTAAAGCCCACCTCCGCTCCACGCCGTCCGTTAGATGAGCCTGGTCAGATTTAATAAAAGAAGGAGTTCAAAACACCGGAATAAAAGTTGTAACAATAATCAGATTTTAATGGCAAAAAACACCAATACAAGTTACAGAGTACCCCCTAACAGAGCACTCCGGGCTCCCCGCTCTACTGCCGTGCGATACAGATATCGGGACCAGCGAGTCAGAAACAGGGGGTATAGTGCATGAATAAACATCAGTATACATAGACCTATTTGGGGGCAGAGTTGTGTCGTCTGTGTCTGTCGCCCCCCCGAACCCCCCCCCCCCCCCCCCCAAATCTCTAATTGTTTGATTTTAATCCTAAGCGAATCAGAGAGTCTGTGGGGAGGAGTTGTGTCGGTTGCTCACTCCCCTAGGTGTTCTTACTGATTGGATTCACTTCGGGTCGGGCCCAATACAGCGAATCAGAGTTCTGGGACAAAGTATTTTCCTTCTGAACAGAGCGTGAGAGCTTCGGAAGTAAACAAGGACAGAGTCAATCTCTATCTTGCACCTGAATTCACTCCTTTACTTTCCCAAGGAATATTTCACACAAACTATTATTTCCCAGACAATCAAACATTGTACACAGATATATTAGCCCCAGAAAGAACCTTGAAAATAATATGTGTGTGTGCTGGTATCTGGGTCAGTGAGGACAATCAAACATTGTACACAGATATATTGGCCCCAGAAAGAACCTTGAAAAGAATATGTGTGTGTGCTGGTATCTGGGTCAGTGAGTGTAAGTGAGAAGGTTATATATATAGGATTACTTGAAAACATTCCCAAATAATGCATGTTCACTTCAATACAGTTTAAAATAATACATGTTTACTTTAATACAGTTTAGAACAATATCTGTTAAATTGAATTCCCCCTTTTGATCTCACCTCAAGAGATCAACTTATACACAGCGTTTGAAACATAACCACTGTCATTCTTTTCTACTGTGTCTGTCCCCCACCATTTATATAAATCCATCTGAAGCTGGGATTTAGAGCACTTTAAACTTTTAGGAACAGTCCACCATAACAACTTCTTATGACAGTGGAGGGAGACCAAAATAGGTTAAAAAAATTGTCATCGTACTCGTCCTCTCCCTGTGCACAAGCCAACAAGGGCATTTGGTACGGAGGGGGAGGGGCAGCTTTTCCTTCAATGGTGGAACTGATGAATCTGATCAGAGAGAAGTAGACTCCTCTGCTTCCTCGTGATATCCCCCAGCCTGCTGACAGCGGCTTCTGGGCCGTCTGCTGGATGGATGTCCTCAGGATCCTGCTCCTCCAGTCCATTGATGGCAGCTTCCGGGTCGAGTCCTAGACGAGAGCCAGGTCCGTCCTGATGTCGTCCAAGGTCCCAGCCGGTGGTTTCCCGACCGCACACTGGCTCCAGTGGTACCAGTTGTCCCCCTTTCCTCCTAGGTGGACGGCATGAAAGGTCCTCTGGGTCACTCGGTGGGGGCCGGAGAACCTGGGGTTGAGCCACTTAGGCCTGGACGAACTCCGCTGTGTTGTCCTCGTGCTCCTCGGGTCCCCCTTTGGCGTCAGCAAACTGTGTGGAGAAGTCTGATACCCACCCCTCAAGTTGCTGGCAATAAGGTTTCGAACTCATGACCTCTACTTCCTTTCCTACGCTCAGGGCTCCTGGGCCCGGGAACTGATGGCCATGGGTCAGCTCAAATGGGTAGAAACCTGTCCCTCGGTTAATAGAGCTCCTGATTGACAAAAGGGCCAGAGGCAAGGCGTCTAACCATTTCATGCCTGTCTCCTCGCATGCTTTGCTGAGTTTCTGTTTGATGTTCTGGCTCATCCTTTCTACCCTTCCCTGAGATTGGGGGTGATAGACGGCCCAGAAACTGCGTCTTAGTCCTAAGGACTGTTCTACTAAACTGTGTCTTAGTCCTAAGGACTGTTCTACTGTGCGTAGGTCATGGTTCTTAAAATGAAATTACTAAATTGAACAACAAACCCATTATACCCCTCCTGGAAACATTGTCCTCCAAACTACAGAGACCATGTTTCCCAAATAAGATACTTCAGAATACTCATCTTCACCTACAGATGTAGCGATTCATTTCAGACAGTTTGAAACGCGAGGGCCGTGATTGGTACGTGATCTGCCCTCGCTCAAGGGAAAACCTCCAGCTTGACTTGAGACCGCCCCCGTGATAGATAAATGTAATTATAATGAAGCCAGCTGCAATGGATCATTGATCCACCAGGGGGTGCAGTGGGGTTCCACACTGGAGCTCATGAGAAATAAAGTCAGATACAGTACGCTGGATGTACAGCGGAACTTTGTTAAGATCCATATGTCACGGATATCATGCTACTGTGCTAAATAAGAGACATGTAATCATTTACAAAACATCACCATGTTGTTATTTAACAAAATAATTTTGTTATTCGAAAAAAACGAACGCGAGGAAATGCAGCCCAGCTCTCGATTTTTAATCCTAATTTAATCATCATCTTCACCACGATCATTTATGTTTATGTTCGCCGAATTGACATGAAATCACTGACACATATGAATATACTGTATTCAACTTCATTAAAACGTTATTAACGTTCCTAAACTCAGTAATTCACCAAAAATATATATATTTTAATGGAACTTCGTCGGTCGATCAGGATCCCAAAGCGTAGCGGAGGGATCCTCATCTGGATGAAGGGTGTTATTTTCCCCATAAGGAACAAGTCGCTGCAAATTATCCCGCTTATTACATGGCCACATTCTCAACAAAGTAACGACATGACTCCCAATATTAATTGAAATACTTTTATGGATTTAGAAAATGTTTTTATTGATTTAAAAAATAGTTGTATGTATTGATTTAAATTGACATGCATCCGCTAAGAAAAATAGTCCATTGTTACGTACGATATGGACACAAGATGTGTGCAAATGTATTTAGTTTCATATCCATGTGGACATGATTTAAGTGGGGGGCGGATCTAACCTCATCTCGGAGGTTAATGTTGTTAATGTTGTTTTAAATGTTGAAGTTAAAAGCATCAATCTGGTGCACTTTGAGAGCAACATGAAGAGATCTATGGATACATCTCTCAAATCCCATATGAAACAGAACTGTAAGCAGAGTTTTTTCTTTATGGATATTTTACAAATCACTTCCCTTTTAAACTGTATTCTTGTTTATTAATAACAACTTTTTGTTACTGTCATATTAGTATTGTATACCTGTTTACTTTATTCTCTTATTTTTCTATAACTATAATGATCATATAAAGATGTGCCTTTACCTCACTGGTTGGAGAAAAAGCTTCTCATATTCGTTAGCATAGCTAGCTAACCAGATGCTAATAACAACAACGTTATTGACTGTATGATCAGTATGACAGATGAACAGATCGCCACTGGGCTTTCAACAAAAGACACAGCCACGCAAAAACTGCGGCATGTGTACAGCTCCCTATGGGTATTGCAATTTGTGAAGTCCCGGCCCGGAGCCGCGTTCTGGTGCTCTCCGTTAGAACTACACTCCTGTCAGACGAGACATATACCACGTGATGACACGTTGGGCTCGTGTTTTGTTCAAGGACCCTGACCTTGGCTAGATTTCTTGAATTTTTTTCTTTTTTGCGTGTGTTTATAAATTACCTCGAGGGCCGTACCAAATGGTCTCGCGGGCCGTATACGGCCCGGAGGCCGAAGGTTCCCCACCCCTGTGTAAAGTAACTAAGTTCATAAACTCAACAAGTACTATACTTGGGCACAATTTTGAGATACTTGTACTTTATTTAAGTATTTCAATGTTTTGCTAATTTGTTCTTCTATTCCACTTCAGTTCAGAGGTACATGCTGTACTTTTCCTCCACTCCATGTATGTAATACCTTTAGTTACTTTACAGATGTGGATGAATGATGTGAAATATAATCAACTGTTAATTCCGACTTTAGTTCCACCTGGAGTAAATCCACAAGCTACCCTGCAGTATACAAAGTCATTCAAACTAGCTGCACCTTTACCAGCTTTGAGAACACTTTCATGATCAATCATTATAAAACATATCATATATATTATTCTGAAATGGACCAATCTGCACAATGACTACTTTTACTGTCGCTACTTTCACTATATTTTGATGATAATACTTTTCTACTTTTACTTAAGGAACATTTTGAATGCAGGACTTTTACTGTAACAGAGTATTCCTACACTCTGGGACTATTACTTTTACTCAAGTACAAGATCTGAGTACTTCTACTTTTACTCAAGTACAAGACCTGAGTACTTCTACTTTTACTCAAGTACAAGATCTGTGTGCTTCTACTTTTACTCAAGTACAAGACCTGAGTGCTTCTACTTTTACTCAAGTACAAGATTTGAGTAGGCCTACTTCTACTTTTACTCTAGTACAAGATCTGAGTACTTCTAATTTTACTCAAGTACAATATATATATACTTATACCACCTCTGTTTATAGCCTATGAAAAAAACTATTAGAAATAGAAGGCTAAAGCTAACGTTAGCAGATAGTGACAATGTATGCTAGCTAGCTAGCTCAACGATTCCTTAAATAATATTGCCACAGAAAAACGTTTCAGTTCACATCACGCTCTGCCGCTACGACAGGCAGCTCTGCTCTGAACACCTGAACGGCCCGTTCTAACAGCTGTTCAACAGCGGTCCAGTCTGTGCCACAGTGACACCGGACGCACAGCTAATATTAACGAACGCACCCGTAGGTAATGTAGCTGCTGAAGCTAGAGCATCATCTCGGAGCAGCAGAGCCTTATTATACATCCATGAGCAGAGCCGACAGGCAGGAAGACTCGAGCACACAGCTCGTACTTCATTATAATATATCAAAAAATAACACCATGCGTGTCATGATGGCACATAACAGCTCACGGCCGCAGATTACTCCGGGTCCCAGACCCCCCCATACCCCAAAAATATTTTTATTGCAGATCTACATGAATCACACAAACGACTTATTTTGGATTCAAAACGGCGAATTTCGCCGAAAGGTGACAAGTTTGCATCACTGAACATAGACAGAGCACAACTGAAACATAACATCTGAGATGTAACAACATAATACACTTTTCGGGGATGCTTGGGATGTGAGGAGTGAGGGACACGGCTTAGAACGGGCGTGTCGCCTGGCAGGACAGGAGAGTGTGTGCACCAGTCTGCCTTGATCTATGAATTCATGTCCGTGACACTCACTTCTGCCCACAGCTGTTTTATAGAAGGAAATTCCTTCACTTCATGAAAGTGTTTTAACCACACACACCTCTACACACACATGACGGGTGTTATTTTCCCCATAAGGAACAAGTCGCTGCAAATTATCCCGCTTATTACACGGCCACATTCTCAACAAAGTAACGACATGACTCCCAATATTAATTGAAATGCTTTTATGGATTTAGAAAATGTTTTTATTGATTTAAAAAATAGTTGTATTGATTTAAAAAATAGTTGTATTTATTGATTTAAATTGACATGCATCCGCTAAGAAAAGTAGTCCGTTGTTACCGTTTTTTAAACAGTCTGAATGAAACGGCAGCTCTCAGCTGTGTATTTACACAACTAATGGCCCATCAACCACAGCTCTCTCCCCCCCTCCCCCCTTGATCTTTCTGCTCCAGCAGCTAAATTAACGGTAGGTTACTCTGAGTGACAAGCTTACAGTTAGACACAACACTGTCATTGCAAGTGACCTCAGTTTGTTGACTTTTATGTTCAACTGCTAAATTCGTTACTGATAAAAAAGGGCTTCTACTGTACCTAATTACCTTAACACTAGAACCGCCAGAGGTTTTTGTATAGGCCTACCTAAACCCGTCAAATCCCGCTATTAGAATGCAATTTTTAACAACATAGGGTGCTACATAACACACTTCCAGGAAAAGTCACGGACTGGGAGACTTTAATATTTTATTGAAAAAAAGTTACATTGCACACACACAACACACATCACATAAATTGACCCGATTGGCTGTTCTAGTGTTAAATAAACTCACTAATTAATGAAACCAGTTCAATACGCATTATTCTTATTCTTATCATTCTTTATGAGTGCAGAAATAGTCTTAAAATCAGATCTGTTTTTTAAATGAAATCTGACGGCAGGCAGTTAGCTCTGATCACCTATGATAAATGCGCCGCACCTAATCACTGGCCATTCAGCCACAGACACTGTTCGAAATGGGGGGGAGCTAGGGGGAGCTTGGCTCCCCCGAAGAGGGAGGGAGCTCCCCTGAAGGCTGACTTTGAGAGAAATAGGGGGAGCCCAAAACAATCGTGCATATTTGTGTCACACAGATTAGAAATGTTGAGTTTCTGTAAATAACAGTTCTTGAAATAAATAATAGTTATTGTTCATTACAGTTTCTGAATATTTGTTTTATATTTGTGAATATGTCTGGGTGTTGCCGTCTGTACGTGGCGGCGCTGCATTCTTACTTACGTTGCTATGGTTATGGCGGTGATGCCGGCGCGGTATTTGAAATGTTCATATTGATATTTTTTTAACTCTGGCTTTGTAATAAAAAATATGGCAAAATGAAAACAGCCAAGCGTCACAGCTTTTGGATTCACAAGCAAAGAAGCGAAGGAGTCTAAAAATGACAACGTGAACGGAAAACAACTTTTAGTTGGCCGGCTGTAAGCAGCGTTAGGGTCGAGCTTGACAGCTCCACACCGAGGGAGAGGCCTGCCGATGCGGAGCCTGAAGAGGTTTCAACAACGGCCACATCCGCCGGTATAGTGACACCGTCTGTATTAGCAGAAGAGGGTTTTTATAGCAATTGATCGCATCCGTGCTGCTGCGCCAGTCAACAGAGCGTGCGTGTGACATATTTAGTAGCAGGATGTGCTCTGAAAAATAGGGCTCCCCGAAAGCAAATGGGTAATTCGAAAACTGACAGAGCTCCCTCTATACAAATCAAACTGTAGACGGTGTGAAAGCACATATTGTTTTAAATAATGGTCGGAATGTGACCTGTGAGCCTTCTGAATTACCGTGGGACAGCACATTCTAAACTAAAATGTTCAATCAATAAAGTAACATCTTATCTTATCTTAATAATATCTTCATATTAATAATAATAATAAATCATACAGTATGTGTCCGAAAGGGAGCAGGGGGAAGCAAACACAAAAATATACAAAAAATATACTGCATATTAAAGCAAACGATTGTAAAGGTTAAAGTATGAGCATAACAAATAAAGAAGTGTAATGTAAACATTTACATTATAATTATGATTATTTAATATATAAAGACTATATATTATTGAATTACAAGATTAGATATATTTTAGTTGATCTAAAATATTGATGTGTTCAAATGCTCTTCAAAACACAACTGAAAGTCCATGAAACTTTTCTTTCTGTATTTGTGAATGAAGCGCCATCTCCTGGTTAAAACCTGAAATTGAAAATCTGGCAACGCCCTCTTGGAAAATAGTGGGAGGGCTTAACATTCCTCTATACTGGTCTTTGGCAGGTCGTAGGCAGGAAGCTGTAAGCTGGAGTCTGAAATTCATTGCTACATCTGTACAAAGTTATTTCAAAATCCTATGACTCATCATCGGGAAAACTTTCACCTGTCAAAAAGAATCAGCAATGTTAAAAATCAAGTTACATAGTCATCAAGCCATGCAGGGATCATGCAGAGTCAGACAAAGTTCATGCGTCATGTCTCACAATGGTTCAACTAATATAGCACAGTCAAAAATCCATTGCCAAAATAAAATTACCTTTGTCGGTGGGTCAGTGTTACTGTAACAGTCAGGAATTGACAAATCAATTCACATTCATTCAGTCTTTGCAAAGTCAGTCTTGAGATCTCATGTCCTATAGTGCAATTTTATATTCTACCAGCTGGAGTTTTTACTAGTGACATCATTGTGTTGATGTCAAACAATACAACAAAGTTGTTCCAGTGTCGCAGCAACATTTTCTTCAGATGTTTAAACAAACAAATTATCAATAAACTTTATTAATGTACTAATGACACAAAGCCTGACAAATGTGAACCTGCGGATAACGGCCTTTTACATTAATATTCTTAATCAATAACAATAATCAATTTTATCAATTTGTTTACGACATGCAAATCACTAACACTTTTTCCAATTTCAGCATAGGCCAGTATCCTTTGTCTCCAAAAATCTGTCATATATGGAGCGCCATCATTTATTACTTCACGATTACAACTTTAATTTTCAAGAAATCTCTAAATCTTCATTGGGACAGCTGCTTCCCACATTTCCTGAAATTTGTTAGCCAACAATGTAACTTCCTTATAGTACTACTACTGCTGTTTATTGACACCTAATCTATATTAAAATGTCTAATAGATCTATTTCAGAAACTTGTGCATATCATTATCTTCTTGAATCAAAACATCATTCTGTAAAGCTCTACCATTTATTTCTTAACACATTATATTGCTTTTCCAAAATTCAATTAACTGTTTTTAATTTTAATTTTATTTTAAACTCTACATATTGGACTACAAACAACAGTTATTTCCCCATAAAAAGTTCTCCTGTAGTAATATATGCCACAATGGTGAAACCTATACCTCAAATTGAAATACTACATTTTGTTTAGAACTAGCTTTCCCTTCAACATGACCTATATAAATAAACATTTGTCTGATTTTATTGAGTGGTTACTAAAACTCTCCCTTTAAACTGTAGATGAATACTGTAACAACTTAAAACACTACCCAATTCTCACTTGAATAAAAACTCGAAAATAATAATTTGTAAACATGATGAAAAGATTGAAGAATCTGTTCTACTCTATATTCCTAACTCCAAAACACCCACTGCTGAAAGTGTAGTGAATATTTCCATCATGTCTCCCCCTTTATCCCACAGTACCTTCAGTGTGTGTTAGGATTATTTTCTCCTTTTACTCTAATAGTTTCTTCTTTACTGCTATTTTTAATTTACCAATTGATTGATTAATGGGTAATACAACTTTTTATCTTTACTTATTTATCAAGTCAATTCAATTTCTTTAAATTTGGTTCTTTAAAATACATTAGTAAATACCTTGTGGAGTATTCACAATATAACTAATCCTCTCTAGGATATGAAATCCGTTCATCTTTAAGCAGATACTATTTCCCTATTTATTTTTTGTTCATGATAACAATGGTATAACGACCACACGTTTTACCCATAGCTAGTTTCTATGTCAAGATTAATCAGATGTCTTGTTTGCTAAACAAGGATATTAAACTTTAATCTTTTCAGCATTCCAAACCATCATTTAAACAATCAGCCTCTCTTCTTAACACTAGAACCGTCAAAGGTCGCTGTATACCTAAAACCGCCAACGGGTAAAGTTTACCCGCTATTGATTTCCAAGGTACAATGTACCATACAGAACAGTGAGTTTTGATCGCACAGGGATGATATGTATACCAATATAATCTGTGGACTTTCAGCTTTTCATATTATATAGTTTGTACAGATAGCATGAAGTATAAAATATCGCTACAGTGCTGATTTAAATGCTTAGTGTTAGACTTGTGTTTTGTTTAGGTATATATCTTTATCTCTCTCTCTCTCTATCTATATTTATCTATCTGTCTATCTCTCTATCTATATATATATATATATCTATCCATCTATCTATCTCTCTCTCTATCTATAGGAACACAAGTAGACAAAAGGCGTTGCTATAGCATCACGTCATGTTTATGTTTTCCCCGCGAAATCAACAGCGCGAGGATCGCTGCATATTCTATGGTAGAAATATTACCCACTCTCGCTAATAAACGCTTGATGTTAGGCTTGTGTTTCGTAAAGGTAAAAAGGCTTCATATCTTCTGATAGCCTTCTACTCATAAAAAAACAGCAACATGACAATAATATAAATTAATATAATAATGTATTTGTTATATAATTGAACAACAGATAACACAGAACGTATACAAATAACAAAAAATATCAGAGAAGAAGAACAATAAGAACGAACACATCGATCACAACGCTTCACAAACACTCAAACACAATTATTGCAAACACTGAGCACCTTGGCTGTGCATTTGCCACACCCAGCATCCCCACACTTGATCAATCAATCAATCATCAATCAATGTTTATTTATATAGCCCAATATCACAAATGTTACATTTGTCTCAGTGGACTTCACAGTTTGTACAGAATATCAGTTTGACAATACGACACCCTCTGTCCTTAGACCCTCACATCGTACAAGGAAAAACTTCCAGAGAAAACCCCACAGTTTAAAGGGAAAAATGGGAGAAACCTCAGGGAGAGCAACAGAGGAGGGATCCCTCTCCCAGGACGGACAGACGTGCAATAGATGCCGTGTGTAAATTGAAAAGATAATACATTTGCAACATAGGTAGTCCAAATGTTTTGAAATGCATGTGTGTATAATAAGAAGATGAATCCACGAGGATATCCATCCAGGACTTATGATCCAGGACCGCAGCCACGACTCAAGATCCAGGACTCGCAATCCATGACACAGGACCACAGGATCATCCATGACTCCGGATCCCGGCGTATATAGACACCAAAAAGAAATAAATTTGGGGAAGCTGGGTTAATCGGAACATGAGAGTACACAGGTATAGACAGAGAGAAGGAAGAAGTAAGATGTCCCCCGACAAACTAAGCCTATATCAGCAAAACTAGGGGCTGAATCTAATCAGCCCTAACTATAAGCTTTATCAAAAAGGAAGGTCTTAAGCGCACTCTTAAAAACGGATAGGGTGTCTGCCGTCCGAACACAAACTGGAAGCTGATCCCATAAAAGTGGTGCTTGATAAGAAAAGGCTCTGGCTCCCATTGTACTTTTAGAGACTCTAGGAACAACCAACAACCCTGCATTCTTGGAACGCAATGCCCTAGTAGGACAATAGGGTATAATGAGTTCTTTAAGGTAAGATGGCGCCTGCCCATTAAGGGCTTTGTAGGCGAGAAGAAGAATTTTAAATTCTATCCTGTGTTCTATAGGGAGCCAGTGTAAGGCAGCCAGAACAGGAGTAATGTGGTCCCTTTTCCTAACTCTGGTTAGTACACGAGCTGCAGCATTTTGAATCAGCTGAAGCGACTTGACTGACTTCTTGGTACACCCTGATAATAAGGAGTTACAATAATCCAGCCTTGAAGTAAAAAATGCATGGACTAGTTTCTCTGCATCGTTTTGAGGCAAGATATGCCTGATTTTTGCAATGTTACGTAGATGGAAGTAGGCGGTCCTTGAAATGGATTTTATGTGGGTGTTAAAGGATAAATCCTGATCAAATATAACACCAAGATTCCTTACAGTCTCACTGGAGGCCAAATTAATGCCATCCATAGTTAATATATCTTTAGATAATTTGTTTCGTAGATTCTTCGGGCCAAGTACAATAACTTCAGTTTTGGTCGTGTTTAACATCAAAAAATTTAAGGTCATCCACGTTTTTAAGTCCTTGAGGCAGTCTTGAATTTTATTTAGATGATTAATTTCATCAGGCTTGATTGATAAATATAGTTGAGTATCATCCGCATAACAATGAAAGTTTACAGAATGATTCCTTATAATATTGCCTAACGGAAGCATATATAGGGTGAACAAAATAGGTCCAAGCACTGAGCCCTGTGGCACTCCATGGCTAACTTTGGTTTGCATGGAAGATTCATCGTTGACACGTACAAACTGAGAGCGTTCAGATAGATAAGACCTAAACCAGCCTAAAGCAGTTCCCTGTATGCCAACTAAGTGCTCTAGTCTTTGCAATAGGATATCATGGTCGATAGTATCAAATGCAGCACTAAGATCGAGCAAGACAAGAATAGAGACAAGTCCCTTGTCAGAGGCTATTAGAATGTCATTTGTGACTTTAACCAGAGCTGTCTCTGTGCTATGTTGTGTTCTAAAGCCAGACTGAAAATCTTCAAATAAATCATAGTTTCTTAAGTAATCACACAGCTGTTTTGCGACTGCTTTCTCAAGAATTTTTGAGAGGAACGGAAGATTAGAAATAGGTATATAGTTGGCTAAAACCTCTGGATCGAGGTTGTGCTTTTTAAGAAGCGGTTTTATCACTGCTACTTTGAATGATTTTGGAACATAGCCTGATAATAAAGACATATTCATAATATTTAATAAAGAAGTGCTAATTAATGGAAAAACTTCTTTTAACAGCTTAGTTGGAATCGGGTCTAAGATACACGTTGATGGTTTAGAAGAGAGAATCATTGAATTTAATTGTTCAAGGTTTATGGCTGAAAAGCATTCTAGTTTACTATCTAGTGTAATATTATTAGAACTTACGTTTCCGGGAGCTGTTGATAACACTATACTGGTCAAAGGCAAGAGGTCATTGATTTTGTTTCTAAGATACATTTGCAGAACGTTTTATTCTGCATGCAGTGCGCCTTCACCACGCAGGTCATTCTCCTGCGCTCTTCTGCACCAGCACCGCTGAAGGGCAGGTCCGCAAGTGCAATAAAGGCCTTCAGCTCCATAATAGAGACATCCCAGGTGGCTCTGTCTCTCCGCGCTTCAGCAATTGTGCAATCACGGATTTCCTCCAACATTACATTATCACACAGACACATACATGCTGTGAGTTTGTCAGTAATGTTGTGACGTGCGAGTGGAGTGGGGCCAGCAGACTCCGTGAGGATGTTCTGTATCTGCCGTCTCCCTGCGCCTCCGCAAGGCTCCATGACCGTCCACACTGTGCCATCTTTCCCGATCTCTTGGGCTGGTGACGGCTCAGTGGCACACACTAAATAGGAGAGAGGAAAACCCTACTTTAGACTAAAGTATATTTCATAAATGTTTATTTGATAATATTACATCCTCGAAAAAGCAATGAAAAGATCATTTGTAAAAAGAAAAGGCATTATCTATATGCCTTGATATCTTATAGCCTAAGATTTGTAGAAAAGTAGGAAATAAAAAACAAGAATCATCATACCTTCTGCATGGGCTGGTAGGCCTACAGTAGGACCAGCGGGGGTGCAAGCGGGGGGATCAGGATGGGACGGCCTCACGTTCCGCGGAGGCTCAGGATCAGTGTCAGATGACCCATCAGAGGCAGAACAAACCCAGGACACATCACTCAGTCCTGATACTTCCCCACCATCAGACTCTGCTTCGCTCAGACGGTTTAGCAACGCTCGTGCCTCTTCCTGTACGTTCATGAGTCTCTTTCTTTTGTCTATTTTGGAAATATAACCGGCTCTCCCTATCTATCTATCTATCTCTCTCTCTCTCTCTCTCTCTCTCTCTCTCTCTCTCTCTCTCTCTCTATCTATCTATCTCTCTATTAATCTATATATCTATCTATCTCTCTAAATCTCTATCAATATATCTATCTATCTCTCTCTCAATCTATCTATCTCTCAATCTCTCTCTCTATCTACAGCAGTAGACAAAAGGCGTTGCTATAGCAACACGTCATGTTTATGTTTACGCGCGAAATCAATAGCGCGAGGAGCGCTGCATTTCTGAGGTAAATATTACCCGCTGGCGGAAATAGGTATAAATAGCCATATTTTTGGTGATTTTTTCAATCTGACTTCATATTGACAATTTTTAACAACACAGGGTGTTACATAACATACTTTCAGTTAAAGTCACGGACTGGGAGACGTTAATATTTTATTGAAAAAAAGTTACATATAATAAAAAAAACAGCTGCGGGTAAAATTTACCCGTTGGCGGTTCTAGTGTTAAACACTAAGCATAATGTTCTACACCACCCTCTGGAAACTCTTGCACAGTTATGTTGTAAAATCATTGCATGATTTCTTCAGAGTCTGAACAGTCTGAGACAAGTCTGTCTCAAGATCTTGTCATAATGAGAACAGTCAGTGATGTGTTGTCCTCTGCAGCTGTAGTCAGTGGCAGGGTCCTCAAAAAGCTAGAAACGGCCCTGGTCAGTGGGCTCAAGGAAACTCTCTCTGGCATTGCGATGGTAACTCTTGGATCAATGTGGTATAATCAGTAGACACACGTTGTCCTCTGTACAGTAGAAATTCCCAAAAACTGCAGTTCCTCTTCACACCACTGTTGCCTTGACAACGAGGCACAAGCAAAATGTCAAAACCTCCTCACAGATGCGTTCTTTGCACAGTTCTTCTGTTTCTGTAGTTAGCAACTTTCCACCAACACACTGATTCCGAGTACAACCCAAAGGTGGTGCATAACTATCCAATGCTGCTGTAATCACAGCAAATCAGCAACTAGAGAAAGACTCAATTTAAATCTCTCCCCCAACGGGTTACAACATAAAACAGCTGAGTGTCTATATGGTCAGGAATGCTGAAACATTTGAATGTTAAAACCAACTAATGGTAGTAGTCTACCTATTCTTTATTACTTCAGTTCTAAGTTAATAGGCAAAACAAGGAAACCCTCCTTAACCACTATAAATTCATCTTTAATCTTCTTGCTTATTCTATTCATTTTCAAATTGTTTATCTAAGTTGTGTTACAAGCATGGTTAGATTTGTAACAAAATACAAAACTAACTGTATTTAGCGCTATATTTAAAAAAAACAAGTAATCTGATTACAGTTAATGAATATCTTTTTGGAACACTTAAAGGAATTATTACAAAATGTAATCTTCATTATTACTAAAGCTGAAACCTAAATAAATCATCACGGAACAGCTTTCTGTCCTTATCACTTAATTGTTTAAATAAAAACTAAAAAGCATTGTGAAAACTCCCACTCTTGACAACATCGTACTTCTCCTGTCCACAAGCTTCTCATAAATCACACTAGGTTGGAAAATCCACTATTATATTTAATTTTAATAAAACCTTACCCTTAATGTACTTCATATACTCAGCAAACCTCTCTCTACTTTCCCTTAATGTTACTGTATCTAATATAATTTTTTCTTTGAAATATATTTAAGTACAATTCTTAGTTAATGACAAATACCATGAAATTCACAATGCAATGCAATGGTAACAATCAGTTCTCAAAACTTCTCATAAAAACCACAATGTGACGTAACTGTATCCTACAAAAACTATGCTAAAAACAACAAATTATAGTTTCTTATTTATTTCAATATATCTACTACTTCAAATAACTAATTGATCTATTAATTTTCAATGTATTCATTCCAACTTCAGATCACTCATTGATCTTCTACTCCTTATTTAAACCCACTGCTTTTTTCAGGCATCAGAGAAAAGAGCAAGCAGACACACTGCTGCTCTTGTGGCTGATAAAACAAAGGATCTCCTCTTCTACAGAATCAGAAAGAGGGGGGGATACTTTCACAGACAAATACTGACACCCCCCGGCTGGACCTCTCAGCCTTTTCAGGAGAAGGGGGCTTCTTTCAACAATTAACAACAGATTATTACCAAAACATCTATCAACATAAAACAAGACCTTTACTAATCAACAATGACAACCAACAGACAGAACAATCAACAGACAGATTTCCGAATGTCTCGTCGGCTCCTACTCTGTCTTCAGCTATCATTTTATTGCGTAGGAAACGGAGATCTGTGGAGGACTTTTTACGATCCGCCGTTTTAATCCCACTGCTAATCAATTTTTCTGCTTGAACCCACTGTTCTCGTAAGCTCTTAACTCACGCTCTTCTCATTCAAATTCTCCTTCCATTATGACTTAGTATTTTTTATCTGACTAGGTTGATATGTGTTTACCTTTTATACTATTTATTAATATACTGGACAATTCTTGTCGTTACTCTTAATGTCCTTATTCTATTTGTTTGACTGCCCTGTCCTTAATTCAGACGGGCACACAGTCTGAATCCAAAATTCAAAGTTTCCAGCGTGAAACAACACAGAATATTGTTATACACCCTGTTCACCACCAGAGGGCAGCAGCTGACCACGAATGAGCTTCCTCTGTCTGATGAAGCTCTCAGCTCTGCAAATGTTGTCTCCTGTCGACACTTAAACTATACTTCTGCTCTTTCCTCTCAATTATTAAACAGTTTCTACGGAAAAAATCACACAGAGTTTATTCCCTTATACATTCGTGCAGGACTAGACTACCTCACGGGGACCTCGCTGGTTCACTTTACTTTCTTTAGTGAGTTAAGGTACGGGAATGCACTACCCGACTCTTACAAACACTTAATAACTTATAACTCTCTTGGTGCCTTAGGTACAGGAATGCTCTACCCGACTCTAAGCACTTTCTTTAGTGAGTTAAGGTACGGGAATGTGCTACCCGACTCTTACAAACACTTATAACTTAACTAAAATATGTATTGTATTTTTTAACGTGACTAAGAACACTGAGAACGCCGCTGACAACTCTAACATTTTGTAGGATAGCCAAATAACAGATTTTGGTAATCAACAGGTATCTGCTTACCTTTGTATGTATGTAGGGCACCCTGGTTTAGTTGTCAGTGGTATCGAAGTGTCCTCCCCTGGACTGAATTTCCTTCCGCTGGCTGCCAGTGGTCCTTCTAGAGACCAGCACTCATCACGTCGGGGTCACCAGAATTGTAGGAGCAAACACAGTGGTGGTGGCTTAAAGCCCACCTCCGCTCCGCGCCGTCCGTTAGAAGAGCCTGGTCAGATTTAATAAAAGAAGGAGTTCAAAACACTGGAATAAAAGTTATAACAATAATCTGATTTTAATGGCAAAAAACACCAATACAAGTTACAGAGTACCCCCTAACAAAGCACTCCGGGCTCCCCGCTCTACTTCCGTGCGATACAGATATCGGGACCAGCCAGTCAGAAACAGGGGGCATCGTGCATGAATAAATATCAGTATACATAGACCTATTTTGGGGGCAGTTTAGAAAGTTATTTTCAAATAGTTTAATGCTGTAGTGTGTCTGCTTGCACCGTTCATTAATGATATTACACAGTGGACATCAAAATTAAATAATTCCGTTTCAATGTCCATCAAAGTCACTCCAATAGGCCAAACTCCAAAATGTCTTCCTTAACGGAATAATTCCAATCCATCCAGTTTTTTCCACAATTTGTACACTTTTGAGACTTCTGAACTTTATTTACCCCTGTGGCGTTTCCATGTTCGTGCAGTCTTCATTGTTGCTTTGTCTGGATGCCGCTGCTCCTACACAAACTTTTCCTTCGGTTCTTCATCCAAAAGCAAGTTTTAAGAATGATGTAGTGACCATTAGTTTTTTGTCCTTTGTTTTTGATTCAGTCGTGGGGCTGACCGAGGAATAGACGCTTGTAGTTTGAGAGAAAAAATATAGAAATGTCCAGATGTGATTGAAAAGCAAGATTCCAAAAAAGGCAAAAAACAAATGGATATCATGGTCACTACACTCTGAATTGTAGTGGAGTAGAATTACAAAGTAACAATGAGCTGTATATATGTGGGTAAATATTATTGCTGCCCATTATGGACACAAGCAATTTTCACACATTTATTAATTATATGTTTTACATTTGATAACACCAATGTGTTTAATACTGGCAACTTCTAATTGGGGGAAAAACTAAAACGTTCCCATTAGAGACGTCCGATAGGACATTTTGCAAAACACCATAGCCAGCATAGTCTGCCGTGGTTTCGTTCCATTTCAAAGTACTGTTTGACGCTCGGCATAACCTTGGCGCACTGCCACTCCGACATCCAAATCCTAGAGCTTGAGGATTAATCACAGGGTTTTCAAGCATAGGGACTGTAGTCCCAAATAATAGCTGAGGATTATGGGTAGTGTAGTGTCTTCGGCCATCCTAAACTCCGAAATCTTTCGGATTTCATATCGCGTTAACACCATATCCCAACGTGCATTGCGGCTAAAACATCCAACCACCGAGCTTAAACCATAGCTGAGGATCTTGGGTAATCAGTTCAGTGGGTGTGTATTGCAATGATGCTCGCAATGTCCCTAAGAGGCCTACGTCTGACGGATGCCCAAAAAGCCAGAGATTAGAGAATAAAAAAAAAAAAAAAAAACAAGGATAATTGTGTGTTATTGTTGAGTAAATAACAGTGTGTTATTCAGAGAAGAATAACAAATTAGAAGGAAAAAAAGATTTAAAAAATACAGATTTCAGTAATCTGAGGCTCTGAGCCCCATTTATTTTCCTCACTGACGGCAAAAAAAGTCAGACATTATACGATTTAAAATAAAAACAATAATCGTGGCTTGATATTGAGTAAGAAAATGTTTTTATGAACCCCACAGCTTCCGGTCTTCCACGACCCGACCGGACAAAAAGACGTGGTGCAGGCACAAAACACACTACCAATAGAATTACATTGCTTTTAAAATCGTTCTGTATGACATGAAAAAAAGGGGGAAATCGTGTTGGTGAACGCGAATCAATAGATTAAATGTCGTGACTATAACACGAAATGCCGTGAGACTGGGTTGGATCACAGAGACCGACGTGAAGCGGAGGGATCTTGATCGGATGGGTTTTTTTTATGTTGATGTTCCCGCATCACTGTGGTGCTCCCGTGCCATGCAAGTTCGATTTTACACAGTTTTTAGGTAACACACTTTTTACTGTTGTTTAAAGTGAAGTGCTCCCACGCTGTTGAAGATTTTAGTCGGACCGTGCTTCTCTACGCTTCCGCAATTTTTCGAATGTTTTTTTTCTTAGAGTGACGTAGCTTCGCAAACAGAGAGTAACAACATAGACCCAACGAATCGACGACTGAATTACTTGGCAACTAATTTGGTCATCGATTTTAATAGATTAAGTTGATTAGTTGTTGCGTCCCTAATGAGCAGGATGGATACTCGATGTTTCGATTTTCACCATACTGTCAAGAGTGCACTTAGATGTAGGTACAGCAGGACTCAACCTCCTATTAGACAACAATAATAACTCTGAGCATTGTGAAAAGAAAAGAGTCTGAGAACCTGAACACACCCCGACACACAACTTGTCTATTAAAGACAGATGGTGGAAGACGAAAGGCTGAACGCAGAGGGGAAACATGAAAAAGAAGACCATAGTGTGAGACACACCTTCAATGGAAGGTTTAATAAACCTCGCTGTCGGATGTTTCTGGTGTCAGTTTCATGATTTCTGGTGCTGAACCGGTTCTTCTCTGTAGCACCACTTGTGTTTCCACCGCTCAGAGCCAGACTGGTGCTGCCGCTGCTGCGTCATGACATCACCGTTTACGTCGGTTTACGTTTCTCCCAATCTCCGCTCACAACAACAACAACAATGGAGGATTGCTTCGGGCCGATGATCGTGTTTCTTTTAATCATAGGAAGCCAGATTAAATTAAATAACTACTTCTCAACCCTTATACTTTTCTCCAGAGTGCCGTGGTTCATTGTTTATTAATGTGGTTCAGCGGCATTTACCGACCATTGCAGTGCTGCTCGTCCACCGGAGTTTAGTCTACCGTTAACCCACTGCACCGTCCGCTGGAAAGTATTCACTGTCTGACACAAGCAGCTGATAAATATCCCACCCCCCTATAAGTGAATGTGTTTCAGTACGAATTGACGCTATTTGGCATCACAACGCTGTTATGAAAGTTTCTCTGATGTAAAATGGATGATGTTAGCATAGCAACCTAAGCTAATCTGACTATGACTACTTGTTGATATCCTATTGTGGCATAAGCCATTTTCTACAGGCACATTTGACCGGCGTATTTTTCAAAACAACAGGAAAACGTCTGCCTGGCCTGCTCTCCACAATGATCAATAACAGCGAACGGATGGTCAAAGTAAGGTAAAAATAAACAGAATCACACGAGGCCTGGTTAGTGTTGCCTGCAGGACCGGCTCTAGACAATTTGCAGCCCTAGGCCAGATTTTAGCTGGCGCCCCAGCCAGAGAATCGTACAGTAGTAAAGATAAAGATCAATAGAGTATCCAAGGAATACACAATAGAATGGGGGATGGACGTCACATCCTCTAGGGGGGTCCGGGGTATGCCCCCCCCGGGCAGATTTTTTGAACATTTTAAAGTAAAATGCTTCAATCTGGTGCACTTTGAGCAGAATTACTACTAGATCTAGTGGGTACAACTCTAGAACACCCATATGAAAAAGATTGGTTTACATTTTATATAGCCAATAACAAATAAATGTATTTTATTTTTGTTATATCTTATTTTACCTAGATAACATTTATTTATTCATGCATATTTTTTTTTCTCTCCAGTTTTAAACGATATCTTTGGTTTCCTGTCCTATAGTATACATTGGAATGATTTCAAACCTGTTTATCCCAATAATTATAAAGGAGTGCCTTGGAAATATGTGTTTACATAAATTGTGATCAAAACGTTTCAGACCCACTGAGATAACTTAGACTAAAGTTAACTATCTAAACACTCAGAGAGTCCTTTACCTCACTGAGCTGTAGTTATCAGCCTCTCAGTCTGACTGGAGAGGACTCTCCCTCCACATTATTGTAGAAACATCTTCTTCTTATATCCGTTAGAGCAGCTAGCACCAGATTCTAATAACTACAGCGCAGGTACCGGTGCACCCTCCCTCTCTCCCACGCTCACTCGCCCTTTGGCTGTGAGCTGCTGGCGCCAGATAAGCCAACATCCCCCACGGTGCTTAGGTGCGGCTCCGCTGCGGTGGAAACAGGAAGAACCAAAGCTTAATCAGGCTCTAGCCCGGAACTGGCTCTGGAACCGGTTTGGTGGAAAAGGGACAAAGGACAATCTTAGCTTAGCTCAGCATAAACACTCTCTTGCACTTTATGTGGCTCTTTTATCTTCTCTTGCACTTTATATGTCGTAGCTGCTACATTGTACTGCCATGTGGTTAATGCTTGTATATGCTACTCATGCTATTCCTGCATATCATGTATATATTTTTGCTATGTATATAAATGTCATGTTCTTAAATGTTGTATGTGAGAGACTACGGATGGAAAATGAGCTAAAAGCTCAAATCCGGCATATTTACATTTTGAAGCATTATTTGTTAAAAATATTCATAAATTTGCATTGTCCCTCTTCAAATAAACGATTAAATTAAATTAAATGGAAGCACAGTCAAAGTCTAGGGGGAAACTGTTAGCCTATCTTAGCACAAAGACTGCTTGTCTTTTCAGTGTCCGAGGCGCAGTATTACGATTTAACCGCGGCTCCAGACTACGAGGACTACAACGCCACGTTTGAGTACAGCTTCTACAGTAAGTCACATAATTTCCACCATATAACATTATCATGTGACACACAAATAGGGAAAGATTGTTTTAGATGTTTGCTAAAATATGATGCAGATGAAAGATTTTAAAGGAGGTGTTGCTGTGGTGCGTTCAGGTAACACCAGCATGGAGGACCTGGACAAGTTCAGTGAGCGGTTCATCGAAAAGGAGGGCGAGGAAGGGGAGGACATGGGGGTGCAGCAGCAGGAACAGGATGTGACTGTAACCATGGCAACTACCCGAGTCACCACGGAGCAGGGTTGGCAGGAACAGGATGTGACTGTAACCACGGCAACTACCAGAGTAATCATGGAGCAGGGATGGCAGGAACAGGATGTGACTGTAACCACGGCAACTACCCGAGTAACCACTGAGCAGGGTTGGGTCAAAGGTCGTAATGCCGCATCACTCCCTGTTTCTCTGGTGAGAACCAGCTGACCTCTTTATACTGGACTGTGTAACCTTAAACCAAAGTTAAACTCAGTCAAACCAGGTGGGACATAACCTCAGATAAACTAGGTTCAGTTAAACCGAAGTTAAACTTCAGTTGAACCTAAGTTCAGCCAACTTTCATTGAACCAATTGAGCCCCGAGCCTGTTTTTCAGGCCTCAGGCTGGAAAACGACATTCCCAGAACAATTGACTATATCTTCACTTCTAAAAGGGGTAAATTAATAATATTTATTCTCAAAGCAATGATAAACCTGTGAGTTGGGTGTAGAAAAGTCAGAATCAATATTGATTTTTTTATTTTAAAGTCAATTCAGATTGAACACAGTAAAAACATGTAAATGATAGTGTCTGTCCAAAATAAAAACATTACTTATAGTGAAAACCACCATTGAATGATGGGATAGTATACTAAAAGCTTTAGGAATCCACACTATAACATAAGTACCCTGTATCAAGATTGATGCAAAATAAGTGACATTTTACCTTTTTAGAGAGAATTAGAAAAAGAAAACACTTCTGGGGTAATTTGGCTGTATTTTTCATATCTCTGGCCCCCGTCGGTCGATTTTGATAATTGACACCTCTTTTTAACCGTTAGAGCCAATATAATCGAGGGGAAGTTCCTAAAATCCATCTAAACTTTAGAAGAAGGATTATCGTCACATTAAACTATTTTAGAAGCTAATATGAAATCTCCGTTATTGACATAAAAATGGAATGATGGATTATTATTATCATTTCAAAGTGACACAGACACGTTGGATTAATTTAGGGATTAACCTTCAGCAGCGTTGTTATAGTTTTAATGCCAGTGAACACAACTTTTGATCAGAACACAGCAACGGTAAGACTTGTTAAGTGGATATGACACATTCATAGTTTTATTTATTATATGTTAAGAAGCCCTCAGACGCTGTTTCTTGCAAGATGTTGCGTTTTGCGTTTTTGGGTTTAACTGGTTTTAAACCTCTGTTGAGTCAGGTATGACACAACCTCAGATAAACTAGGTTCAGTTAAACCTCAGTTAAATAAGTTAAACTTTACTTTAGCCATAGTGAAATCTCAGTTAACCCTCTGAAACCCACAAGCTGCTGGTGGGTTTGAAACGCAATATCTCTTCATGTAAGAATCATGTGTAATGAACGTCAGGAATATAAAACAACTAGATTTGGAAAAGTTGTGTTTATTCAGAATCACTTTTGTAGTAAATCCCCCTGCCTTTTTTGGTCTTGTGGAGGCGGGGCTTAGCCTCCACCTACCAGGCAACACCTGATGCTACTTAAGGCCTGTAATCAGCAGTGCTCAGACTCTCTCCCATGTCTGCAGCAGCTGGCTGATCCCCATGTGCTCTCTTCACATGCTGAACATTGATGCATATTTTGAGTAAGTTGTGATGATGTTTATTTGTGGCTTATTCTTATCCAGCAAAGCAATTTTGATTGTTGTACCAGAGCATTTTAGCCCTTCCTGATTTCTATTTGTGTTTTATGTGTAGCCCTAAAATCATCACCATCACCTTCACCATCTACAGAGATGGTCTACTGCAGGGATGGGCAACTTGGATGGTGGTGGGGGCCACATCATTTATGTACTGGCCACCAGGGGGCCGCATATTCACTTGGAACACACACACACACAAATTCCATGTATTGTATGTAATTATTAAACAATATACTAAGTCTGAAATCTTCATTGACATTTTACAATCTTTCAGGGAACATCCTCTAATAAGCTCACCAAACAAATATCAGTTCACAGAAATGCTATTTAATTTTTACAAGTGGCATGTTTGCATTGAACAGGTTATTGTCTCTGCTGTTCCTCAGTGCCGCTCCCCCTCCCTCACCCTGAAATTATGAAGGAAAAGCGTATAGTAATCATAGATAACACGGCAGGGTCCGTCAAAGTTTGTTTTCATCTGATTTCAAATAAACAAAGTCTTGGTTTTTTGAATATTAAACTTGTTTTGCCAAATTCAGATGATCAATACAACTTTTAAGCTTGTAGAGGCATAATTACAAGCGGTAACTTAACGTCAGAGCAGGCATAACAACAGTCGGTGTTTCTTGTGAGTGTTTCTCCGGGAAACAAAGACAATACACACAAACGCGTCACTCTATGCCCATCCCCCCTTAGGGCTACAGGTCACGGGTTGAGGGACCCTCCTTCCCCCAACTTCAGCAAGGAAGACCCCCACGACTATGCAATGCTTAAGATGGCTCTAACCAACCTCCTACCTGCTTGGGAAACCGAAGTCTACAAGTACCACATTATTTTTGGACCATCTTAAGGTACCCTCGGCCAGACACATTGCATTAGCCCAGTGTTTCTCAAACTTTTTCATAGCAAGGACCACTTAACCAATAAAAAAACACTCGCGGACCACCTAACTCCACAAATATCCAAAGACACGTTGTGTTTCTAGAACAGATTACAAATCGCCTGAAAATGGTATAAACAAGTGGCAACATGTGTGATGAAGGTGTTGCGCTGGGCTATATCATGTGATTGAAAGTCAAACTTAAGCTCGCTCCATTGCGAAGATATTCCCGCGAGAGTGCGGAAAACTTAAATTAATTAATTTTGTTAAAATGTGAAATTTTACCAATATACTCACGGACCACTAGGGAGCGCTCGCGGACCACCAGTGGACCACACTTTGAGAAGCACTGCATTAGCCTATGCACATGACCCACAACCCTTTACTAAATCTTTAGCTGCTTTAGACCTTCAGTTTGGCCAACCACACCATTTAGTAATGAGAGAGATATCCACTGTACTACACCTGCCCAGAATCCAAGCTGGCAATTCTAAAGCCATTCACAGCTTTGCAGTTAGAGTCCAATCCCTAATGGGTATGCTGCAAGCAATGGGACAGAGTGCAAGAGCAGCTGAGCTCTCATGTTCTTCTCATGTTCAACAACTTCTTAGTAAGCTGCCTGCTGACTCGGTTGCCAACTTTATACGCCAGGCATCCTCAAAGTCCGGACTCTGGTCCGGATCCGGACCGAACCACAACTATCTTTGGACTCTGAGCAAATTATACTTTTCATATGCGAGACATCGCCACAACGCAACGAGTCAAAATGTTCCGCTATGTTCAACAACAAACAGCGCTCTGCATGTCCGACTGTTCCACTGTCTGTGTGTGTCTGTCAACGCATAGGTCCAATCACATTAAGCATCCCGTCAGCGTTTTTTCCCCCCACCAACAGTCTGCGAATCAGAGGCACAGTAGGGCGGGTCTTCGCGGAATGCGGGTGGGAAAAATGCTTGTGTTTAAAAAAAAAAAAAAAAAGTCAGAGCGAGAGTTAACAGCTCATCTAGTTGCATCTGTACTGTAGCTAGTAGCCTAGTTTCACCTATTGGGGTGGCATGAGGGGGCAACTGCTACCCTCAAAATAGGCCTTGCCACCCCAACTGCCACCCGAGTTGGCAGCTTTGTTTTGAAAGAAAAGTTGTGGGTCATCGGACATTTATGAGAGAAAGTCTCTAATGTCCGAGTACAAGTGAATGCAGCACAAGACGCACGCCTTGTAACCCCTCCCCCGGCCCTGGCGCGAGCGTGGAAATATGATGGGCGGAGATTTCATTTGAAATCGGTACGGCGCAAAACGAGAAGCATTCGGACCCAAGTACTGAAGGAATTAGGTATTTGCGGTCTGCAATGACACAGAAGAGCCTGTCAGGTTGGCTGTACTCAGCATTGAATCAAAACGCACTAAAGCGTTTTGCTGAACAAGATGGTAATCGCCGCATTTAGCTTTGATAGACATGTCAACTTGATGCTCTGCTCACGGATGAGCATACAAAACTGTTAATATGATGACCTTAGGTGTGTAAATATATGTTTTTATTTGTGGGGGTCTGCCCCCAAATAACTGTTTTAAGTCCTGCGAAAGTCAAATAAGACGGTGTGTAAAACTACACTGCCCAGTCAAAAGAATGTAACCACTTTGATTGAACTAGGCCAGTAGGTAAGGGCTTTCCACTGGATCATAACTGAAGTATAAAATAATGCATGACTGAAGTGATGGAGACCATGTGTGAAGGCAAACTAAAAGAGGAAATAACAGGTCAAATCAAGCAAATCCCCCTCTCAGATTCCACGGCAACCAGAAGAACATAAACACTGGCTGGTGATTTGATGAATCAGCTTTGTGATGGAATACAAAAAGCACAGTGCAATTCCTTAGCTGTGGATGAGTCCACTGACAATGCTCAGTTGCTGATGTTAGTGAGTTTTTATGATGAGGCAAAGGGGGAGTTTGTTTGAAGATGTTGGGCCTGACGAACCTCAGTGGACACACAAGGGGGCAAGAAATTTATAAAGCAATAATGGGAATGCTGAATGAAAGAGGGTGCAGCTGCCTTTATTCATAACTGCAGCTCTTACACTGCGACTCTGAGGGATCGAGCACAGACACAATAACAATGAAAACTGCTGCATACAGATTATTTTTGTTTTTGCAACCTCGTGTTAAGAATCTTGTTGTAATTGTTTAAAAGTTTGAATGACCGTAATAAACTGACCTTTGTCTTATTGAAAAAAAAATGTTGGACCTTTTAAGATTTGTATTTGAGTACCCCTGTTATACGCTATGCTTGTTCAGTCCTTCGAGTTACCCACTACACCTTGGAGGGTTTCGCTACATGGCTCTAGGGTGAAGCAGAGTGTCAGTCTGTGGCAGCTCAAGTCAAGGATTTGAATCCGGAACCCCAACCTAGAAGGTTAGCGCCAGGATATGCCCCTACAACCGCCACTATACTACACTTTCCCCAACCACTGTGTCGCATCCCATGTAGGAAACCCTCGGCAAAACCCCAGAGCCTGTCCATACTGTCACTTGCATAACCATTCAATAATCAGATGCAAAGAGCTGAGTACAGAGGACGTAAAAGCCTGGATCAAACGGGAGAAGAGGTGCTGGAGGTGCGGGGGATCACACATGGCCCTACAATGTATAACAAGAAGCCCATGCCACTTTGCAACGGGAAACCCTCAGTCCAGTTCCCCCCAAGTCCTATTAAAGGTAGTCAAGGTAATACTACGACATAAACATCAGACCTTAGTTACTTATGCTATTTTGGATGATGGTTCCAAGCGCACGATGCTCCTACCATCAGCTCGTAAACAGCTGGGGCTTGCAGAGCTCAAAGAACACCTGGTTGTGCGCAACATCAGGCAGAAAACTGAAGCATTAGATGGAGCCGCTTCCAATCCCCAGAAAACATTCCTCATTAAAGACGCATTCACCTCTGACAAACTTTCAGTTGCTCACCAGAGTTATCCTGTAGATAAACCAAAGAAACGCTATTGCCACCTACAAGGCCTTCCCCTTTCCTCATTCTCCAAAGTACAGCCTCTCCTACTAATAGGCGCAGATAACTCTCACCTCATTACCCCAACCAAAAGAGTCTTTCGGCCCACAGGGGGCACCAATAGCCATCCACACCCAGCTAGGGTGGACACTCCAAGGGCCCTCCCCTATTTAGGAGCCATCAGACGCCCCCCAGATTCTCTTCACCTCCACTCGAACCCCCTATGCCGAACTCAGTCATCAGGTAAAAAAACTATGGCAGATGGATGTCCTCCCCTTACAGAGCGAGAAATTAAGCACCAGATCCAAACAGGACAAAGAAGCTACAAGCCCCTAAAGAGTCAGTTATGCCTCTCCTACGTCAGACGGAACGCCGTCTAGAAAAGAACCAGGAGGTGCTCAACACTGTTTTGATAGAGATCGAAGGAATCCTCAACTCAAAACCTCTTGGCTATGTTTCTTCAGAACTAGCTGATCCTGACCCTGTGACCCCAAAACCTGCTCCTCATGGGGCAGCGGGATGCCTCCCTTACCCAGAGCAGTATCAGTTAGAATGATCAAATGCGTTCTCATATTTGAGGGGCGGCTGTAGTCAATGATCAACTATTAATGTGAGGCGGATCTCTGCCAGCATCAACACACTGACTCTCTTTATCTTTAAATCAAAACGTTTAAAGGAGACATGTCATGGCCATTTCCACTGATCATAATTGGATTGTTGAGGTCTCTTAGAATAGATATACAGTATATTGTGCAATTTTCGAAACTCACATTGGTTTCTCATACAGCATCTCTGTAAACTACGTGTATTCACTGAATTTCACTCTCTGCCTTTAACGGCTCGTTGTAGCTCCAATAGCTCCAGCCCCCATCAATCAATCAATCAATCAATGTTTATTTATATAGCCCAATATCACAAATGTTACATTTGTCTTAGTGGTCTTCACAGTTTGTACAGAATATCAGTATGACAATACGATACCCTCTGTCCTTGACCCTCATATCGTACAAGGAAAAACTTTCAGAGAAAACCCCACAGTTTAAAGGGAAAAATGGGAGAAACCTCAGGGATAGCAACAGAGGAGGGATCCCTCTCCCAGGACGGACAGACGTGCAATAGATGCTGTGTGTAAATCGAAAAGATAATACATTTACCCTCTCTGTGAGCACAGTGTGCTCTGATTGGTTGGGACGTTGTGAATCGCGCTGAGCTCCGTGGAGGTGTTGTTTCCTTGTTTAGCGTTTAGCAATACACAGCCAAACTCATCCTGAGCACACACAAACTCACAGCGGAAGTAAAAACAATAAGTGTGGCTTGATATTGAGTAAGAAAAAAGTTGATGAGACGCTGTGAGAATGGGTCTGCAGAGAGAATTTCGCCGTGATCCTAACTGTCTGTTATCAGCCTGCAGCCAGGGAGGAGAAATCAGCAGAGCTGCCTGCACTGTGTATGTGGAAGTCCGTGGATTGGTCAATTTGGACCAATCAGCGGGGACTTAATGTAACGGCTCCGCGGACGTAACGTAACGGCTCCACGGATTGGTCCATTTCGTTCCGGGTACGGGTTGACATCATGCGTACCCGGAAGAATCAAATGGACAATGACGTATCTCCAACGAGGTGTTTTGGAGAGGTATTATCTGTGTTAGACTTTTACTCGCTACAGGGTGTACTTTGAGGGTTTGTGACTCTGCAGACCGTTTACATGCATAAAAACCTTTATAACACCGAGGGGACGGGTAATAACCGGAAAAGCATGACATGTCTCCTTTAGAGCGCGTTCACACCTGCCTTGTATAGTCCGGTTGAATCGAACCCTGGTGCGTTTAGCCGCTTGGTGCGGTTCATTTGGGTCGGTGTGAACACAGTCCGAGACCTCTTAAGTGAACTAAACAACCGGACTCTGGTCCGCTAAAATAGGTGGTCTCGGAGCGCTTGCTTGTGAACTCTGGACCGGTTCATTGCTGGTGTGAACGCAATCCGCACCAAAACATAGGAAGCGCAGTATTTACGTGTCACAAGAATGCGGATATCTTCAACGAAGCGGAGGGATCTAGATCGGCATGAAGGTGTTCTTTTCCCCATAATGACCAAGTCGCTGCACATTATCCTGCTTATTACATGGCCACATTCTCAACAAACATGACTCCCAATATTAATTTAAATGCTTTTATGGATTTAGAAAATGATTTTATTGATTTAAAAATAGTTGTATGTATTGATTTAAATTGACATGCATTCACTAAGAAAAATAATCCGTTGTTAGTGTTTGAACTAACGTAGCAACGGCAGGAACTGCTTCGATAGCGTTTTTGAGGAGCTTTTTGATTACAGATTTGAAAACATTCTTGCTTGCTTTTAAAAGTAGCACAATTCATTATGTCAAACCTTGGAAAGTATCTAGATATCCCTGCCCTAATGCCAAAGTAACTGGCAACTGAATATGTGTCGCCGTCTGATGTCTATGTCTGGACCGCTGCGTAAAAGGAGGGTTTCTGCCCGTTACTTCTCCGCTGTTTTCTTGTCGCTCTTGTCTTGTCAGTTAGAAAAGCAAACTGCATGCAGTTTGCTTTTCAGCCAAACTGTATACAGTTAAATCGAACGGACTTCTTTCTGCAGATGTGAGCGTCCTTAACAAAGGTCAATAAATCCTTGGCAGCGGTCTGTCTGTTCAGGATTAACAACGTGTCACGTGTTCTGAATTGACCAATCAGAATCGAGTATTCAACAAAGCCATGTAATAATGTTTTTTAACGGACGTTGTTTGATTATATAATCATATGCCAGGACCCTAGAGTCTGTTGATCTCCAGATTAACAGCATCATGAGAATAACCTGCCGAAAGTGCCGATGCTCCATGGCGGAGGCTCCGCTAGAAATTGCCGGGATTTGCGTTTTCACCCCCTTAATGTCTGACCAATGGTTGAACAGCATTTCCGAGCAGATGACTTGTGTTTAAAGTTTATAGTCCATTTGAGTTTTGCCCGTGTGAACGCAAACCGAACCTTCTGAAAAATAAAACAATGTAACAAACTGTGGTCTGGTGCGCACCAGAGAGCAGACTATTAGGTGTGAATACACCCTTAAACTCTGTATTAAAAAATATAATGTAGAAAACGATGCACCGATGGAGGACAAGTTCATGTAGAGGTTCACAGACTGAAAAACACCCAGAGGATTCTCTGTTTTAAAACTTCAAAGATTTTTCAATTTATATATTTTAGATTCACCGACATCATCTAGCAGCAAAATATGCAAATATTCATTTAGATACATTTCAACCACTACTAACTGAGTGTTTCACATGGAAAAAAACAAACCCATCCTAACAGATGAAATCTGCATTGATGAATATTAGACTTCATAACGAAATCAGGAGAACATACCAACCAATCTGTGTTGTATTAATGATACGAAGAGAAAGATAAAAGGGAATGAATCTCGTTCTCCTCACAATAATTATATAACACTTCAAGTTTTATTTCCCTGTGAATATAAATATGATCTCTGATGATGTGTTTAATATCTGTAGGAAATCTGGAAGCTCGTCTGGACTCTGATGATCCTGATCAGCCTGCAACACACACTGTGAGGACACACACACATCACCTGTCCGTCAAACTGTGTAGAGTCACTCTGTTGTTTCCCTAAAAAGAAAGAAGAAAACGAATGAATGGGGAAAGAAAAGTAAGAAAAAGGAAAGGAGGAGTAAGGAGAAGGTATAAACATAATAAAAGTAAGCTAGAATACATACTGTACAGTATATGTATATCTGCATCTCAATACATTTGTGGAAAAGTTAATTAATTAAATTAGATTTTTCAAGGTGGAACTCATATATTATATAGATTCATTTCACACAAAGTGAATTATTTTAAGGGTTTATTTGTATTAATCTTGATGATTACGGTTTACAGCTAACGAAAACCCCAAATTCAGAATCCCCGGAAATTTGAATATTAAATAAGTCCATTACAAACATGTACTTTAATACAGAAAGTATGTTCATGTTTCTGCTCTCAGTACTTGGTTTGGCCTCCTTAAGCATGAATTACCGCCTCCATGCCGTCAGCCTGTGGCTCTGCTGAGATGTGATGAAAGCCCAGGGTGCTTCAATAGCAGCCTTCTGCTCATCTGCGTCGTTGGATCTTGTGTCTCTCAACTTCCTCTTGACAAAACGGTGGGTTACGTATTGTAACCCTAGTTATATAAGCACAGGCGGAGCCCTCTACTGGACTCTATGGGTACTACTCATCAATGATACGTGAGCGTTCACACACTGAAGTTGTATAAACCTAGCTGGCTAATCAGGGCGAGCCTACCTGAATGTGCGCGCAGGCCCACAGTATATAAGGCGGCTAAGCCTCCTGTCTGTCATCCTACACCCTCTTCAGCGAGCGGCATAGGAAAGACAGGGCCCCTAGTAGAGGGGTCTGAGTGTTGCCCTGCTACGGTCACCACGAACCAGAAGGCAACTCGGGTGCACCGATAGAGCGGTCAGCTCGCAAACTCTCTTGGCAGAAGTCAAAGCAAGCAGCAAAGCTGTTTCTTTTTGCTTCTCTCTCTCTCTCTCTCTCTCTCTCTCTCTCTCTCTCTCTCTCTCTCTCTCTCTCTCTCTCTCTCTCTTAATGATAGCGCCTACAGGGAAGAGAGCTCCAGAGGCTCAACGGTTCTGTAACCGAAGTCTCGAGCACCAAAGGCAGTGGATTGTGCATTGTGCATTGCGTGGTGGAGACCTGCACCACTGGGCGCTGTCTCCTGACCCCCTGCAAAAAACGCTTCATAAGCGGTTGGCTAAAGACTGGTCTGCCGCCAAATCCCGCATGACAGGAGGAGATGGCTGCTGTATACATCTTGACTGTGGCATGAGCAAGCCCCTTGTCCACCAGTCGCTATAGCCAGTATAGAATAGAGCCTAATGTACCGGACAGAGGCTCTAGACTCCCTTCCTCCCACCACGTCTGTCCTCTGACAGAGTGGCACGTAGCCTGCCCTCCTTCTCGATGGGGCGTACACCTCGCTCTCGATGGGGGCGTACCCCTTGCTCTCGATGGGGGCTGCATTGAGCAAAATCCCCAGATACCCCATCTGCTGGGACTCCTCTTCTTCCAATTGACCAAAAACCCCTAACTTGGTTAAGTGTAAGATCAATTGGGCTATGTGGAACATCTGCCCATTCCCTGGACCTGGCCATGACTATGAGGTCGTTGAGATAAAATAAAACCCTCATGCCATGGTCGCGAAGCGGCTGACACGCTGTGGTCACACATTTGCTGAACGTGTGTGGGAACAGGGAGTAGCTGAACGGTAGTCTGTTGTACTCGTAGGCTATCTCCTGGAAGGCAAAACGCAAATACTTCCTGTGTTTTGGCTCTCTAGCAATTTCGACATGAAAGTATGCTTCCCTCAGGTCGATGGTTTGTGAACCAATCGCCCGGCTGTACCAGTTCCAGTGACTGTAGGAATCCCAACTACTTTGTCCTCTAACAGGCTGTGGTGGATCCCACCCTTGCTGCCTGGATAGTCTGTATAACTTTGTCAGACAGTCCACCCCTTCTCAGCCTGTCCCCCTCAGGAGCAGAGCCTGGAGAGGTTGGCCCAGAGTGGGTAACGCCCCTATTGCACCCGCTTCCTGAGACAGCGCCCCCGGAACTGAGGAACTGTCCAGGGCTGGCCTACCATCATCTGTGTCACTTCTGTGTACCACGGCGCCGAGCGGCGACCTGGGGCTACCAGAATGACCAACAATTGTTCTCGTCTCACCCCCTCCAGGATTGGGGGAATGAGACGCAGCGGTGGAAAGGCGTAGAGCAGTGATTCTCAAACTGGTTTCAATAATGTACCCCCTTTGAAAAAAAAATTCAGCCAAGTACCCCCTTGTGACAGTTTACTTATTTAGGTTCTTTGGGTGCCAGTCAGGTCTCTCTCCTGACGTTTCAGATTTGGCTAGTCAGTCAGTTTTAGTAAGTCTGCACAAAGGTGTATACATCTCACTGCAAACACCCAACATTGAATGACATCAGAAAATATAAGAAAGGACACAACTCAAAATTATAATCACAAATAGCAAGTGTATTTTTGAATACCCCACAAACAATCAAACAATTCGTCTTCCCACAGTTCAATGTTAAATCCAAAACGTTCCACTTCGGGTTTTCTTCGAAATAAATAAAACAGTAAATTTACCACGGGAGAATGTCAGTCATTTTTAGCAATCCAGTCGGTTTTGAAATTCCAGTCCTGGTTTTTAAGGTGGTTGGGAGAACCGGCTCCTTTCAGTTTTGTAAACAATAATCCGGGAACGTGAAGCGACAGAAGGGTATGATGACGATGAACGGTGGATCAGACAAACGGTAACACAGACTTTAAACGACCTAACTGCTGGTTTCTAAACAGATGAGCGTGTTGCTCCGCCGATCCCTCTTGCTGCACAAACCCACTTCCCCTTCCTGCTCCGTCTAAATAAATAGGGGGAAAAGGAAATGGAGGAGCCAACCAACAGCGAATCACTGGCTGGGTGGGCGTTACCTTGAGTGACTACCGGTGTTTATGTCACCCGTTGTTACACCCTGATCAGCGCAAAAAATATTTGTTAGGGGAAAAAAGCCGATATAAAGAGGTACAGTATGTGCTGCACGGACCATCAGTGTCTGATTTATTAAAACAACAACATTGTAAATGAGACATTACATTACATTGCATTTAGCTGACGCTTTTATCCAAAAAACTTAAATGCTAGATACATGGCCAACCAATTTTGACATCATGCAATAACACTAAGATGACTTTAGTTGCATTGAACTGATCTTTTTAATAAATTGTACTTACAATTTAGGGAGAAAAATAAGCTTGTGCTTCACTGAGGATCTTTGTCATTCTGACAGGGAGGCAACTGCAATTATTACACTTCGTGTTTTGAAATATGTGTAACTCTAGTCTATTAATATAAAACCCACACTGCTCAAACTTTGTTACTTTTCCTAAAATTGTTATATTTATCTATTTATTTTTTTCATTAACATAAAATAATCTCACGTACCCCCTGCAGTACTCCAACGTACCCCTAGGGGTCCGCATACCCCCATTTGAGAACCACTGGCGTGGAGCATGTAAATAGGATAGAATAGAGCCCTATGTACCGGACAGAGGCTCTAGACTCCCTTCCTCGCACCAACGTTGGAATCCCAACCACTTCCTGTAACAGGCTGTGGTTAATCCCGCCCTTGTTGCCTGGATAGTCTGTATAACCTTGTTAGACAGTCCAGCCCTTCTCAGCCTGTCTCTCTCAGGAGCCAAGCCTGGAGAGGTTGGCCCAGAGTGGGTAATGCCCTTATTGCACCTGCGGTGGAAAGGCATAGAGCAGCTATCTTGGCCATGGCTCGTGTGCAGACGTGTCCACCCCCAAGGGTGGATTGTCCTGCCGAGCCAGGGAGAACCACCATTTGTCTCCTGACATGAGGAGACATCCGGCCCCCTGTTCTCCAGTCCCGGAATGTGGGGGGCCTTTAGAGATAAAAACATTCTCTGAGGCCCACAACCACAGGTTCTCCACTGCGCTCAACAAGGCGGTGGAACTGACTCCGTCCTGCCTCTTGATGTAAGCCACTGTGGTGCGGTTGTCGCTCCTCACCAGCACGTTTGCCCTGTAGTAAGGGTTTGAAGTGCTGTAGGACCAGTACTACTGCCCGTAGCTCTAGAAGGTTGATGTGCAGAGTTTCTGTCAGAGGCCAGCCACCACCTATAGCTCTCTCTAGGCAGGTACCACCCCATCCTGTCACGGATGGTTCTGTGAACACCCTGATGTAGGAGGTCACCCACCCCAGTGGAGTTTCCCTCCGCAGATGCTTTGGGGACCCCCAGTATCGGAGGTTGCCCTCCACTGAGGGGAGGGGGGAGGGTGGTTACCAGACGTTGTTTATGCCTCTTGGGATCCAAACGAAGGACGGCAAATCACCTCTGCAGGCGATGCACTGATAAAAACGATTTGCTCGAGTAAATAATACTATGATTATGTGTTTAAATTATACAAGAAATTACTAATAATTTTATTTTTCTCAAAATCTCTCCTATTATTTAATGTGTTACTTGAATTTATGGAGTAATTTTGTATCTTCATTTTGATAAGTACATTTAAATCATAGCACCAAGTAAATGTTAACTAAATTAATGTGTTGACCTACAACCTGTGAAAAGCTAGTAAAATGCATGGCATTTGTTTGTGTCGGCTGCCCTTAAAGGCAATGTGAGCGTCCATTCCCATTGGATAACGGAGAATTGTACACCCGGAAGTAAGTATTCCCCTTACTGTCGATTGATTTTACAGTGATATCTGCACTACTCATCGAATTAAAAAAAACTGATTATCCTTGTTAATTACACAACATTGATTGGTTTAAATTGTGTGCAATGCTTTTGTATTTTTCCCCTTCGATTCGGAGAAACAAATATTTTTTCGGAGTAAAGGAGGGCAGAAGACACTGTTAGGGTTTAGGATTTAGGGTTAGCGAAAGACATGTTAGGGTTAGGGTTTAACCTGACTGGTTTTCGGACCCCCCCAGACCCCCCAATAAAGCAAAACTGCACGTTTCAGAGTGGACTTTTATTCTGGCCAGCCTAAGGCACACCTGTGCAATAATCATGCTGTCTAATCAGCATCTTGATATGCCACACCTGTGAGGTGGGATGGATTATCTCGGCAAAGGAGAAGTGCTCACTATCACAGATTTTTTCAGATTTTTGAACAATATTTGAGAGAAATGGTTATTTTGTGTATATAGAAAATGTTTTAGATCTTTGAGTTCATCTCATGAAAAATGGGAGCAAAAAAATAAGTGTTGCGTTTATATTTTTTTTCAGTGTAATTACAAAAAACACCATAAAAAAAAAAAAAGCTCCTTACTTTTTATTTGACTCAAGATTTCTGAGAAGATCTTGTGATTTCTTTCAATGGATGTTAGACTCTTTAGATTATTGTGATGAAGTGTGCGGCCTCTAGGCGGCACTGGCAGACATCAGACACATTTTAAATCACAAAATAATTATAATGAATTATTATTATTATTGCAGTCAGTGACATCATCAAGGTAATTATTATCACACTTTTTAACCCTTATTGATGTTTAGAGAAAACTAATCAGAGTTTTCTGTTTTTTCTGTTTGCAGCTGATGTCAGTGGTCCTGCAGGGGGTCACTGTCCCCCGATTACCTTTGACCTCTGCAGAGGAGCCATGCTCCCTTCAGCCAATCGCAGTTCACAGACTCTTTGTATTCTTAGAACACTTTTTCACTTTTTCACTTTCATAATAAACTTTCAAAATAAACGTGGATTTGTGGATTTGTTTTTCGGGGTTCAGGTGTTTTGTTTGATTTTAAATAAACAAAGTCTTGGCTTTCAGAATATGAAACTTTTATTTTCAAAATCACACGATAAATAAATGTTTGAAGCTTGTAAAGGGAAGATGAAAGCTCTCCCTCACCACTCTGCTGTTCCACAGCGCCCCCTCCCTCCGCTGAAATTATGAATGTAAGGCGTATAGTAATCATCATAGATAACACAGCAGGGTCCGTTACAGTTTGTTTTCATCTGATTTAAATTCAACAAAGTCTTGGCTTTCAGAATGTTAAACTTGTTTCGGCAAATTCAGATGATAAATACAACTTTGAAGCTTGTAACGGCATAATTACAAGCGGAGAACGGAGTAACTTTACGTCACAGCAGGCATAACAACAGCCGGTGTTTCTCGTGAGTGTTTTCCCCGGGAAACAAACACAATACACACAAACGCAAAATCACACAAACACACACACTTATACCCACACACACACTCGTGAGCTTCCCCAAGACCAGTAATCCAAACAAAAATATCTTCCCTCCGTAGTATTTTGATCATTTGCTCCGCTAATAATCAATCAGATCGATGGATTCCAGAGAAGAGGAAACTTTAAAGGCCTTTTTCTCAAAATGATGACTCGGTGACATTCATTATAATGCGAAATATCTTTTGCTTAATATTTGGAGTAGAAAAACAATCCTGATTTCATTAGAAAGCTGGGAATCGCCTCTTTCCAACAATGTATACAACTCAAAATGTGTCTTCTGATCAATGCGACTGATTTAGATGGAGCAGGTCACATATGTGAGATGATTTTTCCATGCACTTAAAATAACTCAAACATATTGTGTGTTAGCAACAAACTCTTGACAACAACAACAACTCTCCTGCCCACACGTGTCAGTTCACTGCTGACCCTGCTTGAAGATTTTCTCACGTGCTCTTCAGTTAAACACAGGAAAAACACGTTTAGAATCAGACGAAGAAAATCCCAGGATTGTTGAGACTTTAATGAAGCTGGACACAAAAACTTATTGAAAGAATATGAAATAAGCTTTAATGTAGTGTGGAGTCTATTTGTATAACATTAGAAGAGGGATTCTTATTATTACATTATATGCATTATTATGCTCATGAGATGTTGATGACTATATAGGGTTTGATACGAAACGAAGGGGACAGTCATGAGAGTTTTTAGCTTGCAATACTAATGTAGCAAAGCCAGGTGCAGACACTGTAAGAGGACAATGAGTCACTGAGGCTCTGGCCTTGGCCGTGTGGGTGAGTTTCGATCCCACGCATAGCTGGGAATCAGTATAAGCAGGATTCCACTTTTTCTGTAGAAACTTTATCAAAAACAAATTACTAGGATAGCAACAGAGTAGGGAGATCGCGTTGCCAAGATACTTTTGTCTAAGTCTGCGCACCAACCAGGGAAGCCAAAGTCTAAACCATGGCCCTCCCCAACTAGTCTCAACCAATCATAAATGTACGGGCAAAGCCCTGTGTAATAAAATGTATTGACGCACAAGGTTCGAGGCTTTTTTACGGAAATAGTGGTTGCAGATTACAGCTTTGCTGCCTGTGATTTATATGACCTGATGGAGTCCTTGGCCAAGTAATACTGTATATCTTTTGCTCTCTTTTAATAAATAGTTGAACTTAGAAGTTATTTGTCTTTCCTTGAATTTTTCACACAGCAAAATAGCGACCCACGACGTGATTCCGAAAAGAGGATTTGTGACTCCCGGCTTCGAGTTCGAGGGACCGAAGGGCAGCAGCGACCTCCTCCAGATCCTACCAATACTCACCGGGCCAAGATCTAGGTTGAGCAGAAGCCTGTTGTCTACTGCCAAAATTCTGCATAGGTAGACATAGGACTGTTAAAAACTGTGACTGAGGGTGGAGGCAGAGGTGGGAGTAAGTCCTACATGTGCAAGTCATGAACAAGTCTCAAGTCTTGACCTACAAGTATCAAGCAAGTCCCAAGTCACTGTGGTGGGAGTCAAGCAAGTCAAGTCATTGCTCAGGTCAAGCAAGTCAAGTCATACGAAATTCTGATGAATAAGCCCAGTTCCCGCATTTAAATCAGTTAAAAGACAGTGGTTATGAAAATGGATTCAACCCACACTATGACCTTCATTACATACACAGTTAATCATTTGAAATCTAATTTAGACCGATGACAATCATATTAGATTCATATTAACCCTAGAACTGCAGACAATATAGCTAGGACTCAATCAAAAAGTCTGTTCAAAAAGGCAGAATTCCAGGTAAGAAAATCATATATGGCATTTGCCATGACACATATTTAATTTCTATGTCTGTTAACACTAGAACCACCAACAGCGTCAGCACATAGATATCATTTTGAAATGATGATCTTCTACGCACGAAAAGTTTATTATTCCGCCGACTTATTTTGCCGCGCTTCTTCTCCCGCATTGAACATCGCAGAAACTCTGTTCAAACATCAAAACGTTCAGCTTGGGCGGGAATCGATGGCTATTACTTTTCTCATTCATAACTTTCATAATTCCAGAGATACATCCCATAATTCATCACATTTTTAACATTTGAACTTTAATATTGCGCAGCTCGTTAAGGCAGAGTGCGTGATGTCAGAGTTAGAGTGGAGGACAGTTTGAAATTTGCCTTCATATATTTTTTTAAAACTGCCATAAATCCCAAACCCTACCTTCCTGAGACATTTTTTGTCATGACAAACGTAGGAAAACATCCCGTAGCTTGAAAAATGACAAATAATTAAACAAAGTGCCTCTTGAGGGCATGAGGTGACAAAAAAGTTCAACATGTCTCCATTAAAGCCCATTGTAATTTCAGGCAGATATTTCCTCACAGCAGCAGCCGCACATCTTTAGTTAAACTGCCAAAAAGGCCACATTATTAACCCGAAAGTACACAAAAATTACACTTGAGATACTCAACTTCCTTGACATGCTTCACGTTTTGAAATTTCACAGATATCTTTTACGGTTCTTCCACAAAACGTTCACATGTAAGAGGTTTATCTCTCATCCAGAACAATGGAAACCTTTGATCTCTGGACGCTTAATTAGCTCAAATACAAACACCTGTGTAATGGAACACGATGATGTCATCACTCAGACTGAAATGGTTCAAGGCTCTTTTTGCATGTCAGTCTTTATGGATGACGGTGTTTTTGATAATGGATCCTGACCACTCACATTTGTACACTGTGAACAAATTATATTATTAAACAAATATATAACATAAATACAAAAAATACTCTAATTTAGTCTCTTTTCCAGCGCTCTTCATCGTTAACTTTAGCATTTCTGAGTGTCCTTGAACGCATCAATATTAGCAGATGCGTCACACCAACCCCGGGAGATTTATTCTGCTCTGACTACTGCTAGGTAACTTCATGTATCCATAAACACCTGAAGTTTAAAGTGTCAAATGAACTCTTTTTAAAAGTATAAAACACCGTTTGAGTTTGTTCATAGACTGTTTATTGGCGTGAGAACTGATATTAATTTACACATTAAAGGAAACAGCTTCTTAGCAGCGTATCCAGTCTATCCAGTCTATAACAGCTAGCAGCGTTGCGTTAGCCTGTTAGCATTGCGCTAACGGGCTAACGCTGCTAGGCTGCTAGCTAACTTAATCTCTCCCTAAACAGTTGAACTTTAAAGTGTCAAATGAACAATAGTTTCTGTATATAGTTGTTTCATCACTTGTTCTTTCACAAAAATTACTTTATTTTTGTTCACCTTTTCACTTTGTGGTTTTACAGAATATATTTGTTAGTAATTGATTCAAACAGTTTTATATAGTTTTTTTCATGTATTGTTTGACAGATTTTCACTCGTGTTTTTACTGAATATAATTTGTTAGTAATTGATTTGAAACGTTTTATATAGTTTTTTTCCCCCATGTTCTGGTTTTTGAAAATAAAATGTACCAAATGTTACTATTTCACCAGTTATTTTTGCATTTTCAACTTTTCCTACGAATAACATTCTACATTCAAAGCTTTACATCTTTAACATTATTTATACATTTGGAGTTTCATGCTACTTTTTAACTTAATATTCATTCATATGGAAACCATTCAGTCATCCAAATATTCCTGATTATTCACTTTCTTCTTACACATTATATTTCAGCATAAAGCATTCCCACTAGCAATTTCTTCAGGAATTGCATTCTTTAGTTTCATTTGTTCCTCTTCATAATTTCCTTATAAACTAAGTAGGACGATTTAAAACTCACTTAATTGGGTTAATTTAGAAATTGCTTCAGTTTATCATCATAACAGATCAAAAAGTTCAGATTCATTTTACAATAAATCAAGGAAGGATGCACTTCTACAAACAAAAACAACATAATCAAAACATTTAAACAAACTACTAAAAGTAGATGAACTACATTATTGAACAGTTTACAGTAACTTCTGATAATAAAACAGGTGAAATAAACGAGGCATCTCTTTTCCTCTCTCTCTCTCTCTCTCTCTCTCTCTCTCTCTCTCTCTCTCTCTCTCTCTCCCTCTCCTGACAGCCCGTCAGTATCAGGGTTAGTCAAAATGAATCCCTTGGCGGTTCTAATGTGAATTTTGTCTTCTCTTTGCAATGCTTAATCGATTTGAAACAAAGTCTAACGTAGCTTAAACCTAAGGTTAGCTTCCTAGCTAACACAACACATGCATGTACCTTTCTCTGTGTTTTTTTTGTAGTGGTGGTCGTGTCACTAATCTTTATGCTGCAGACCCTGCATATCGCTGTTCTCTTCTTATTACCGTCATCGACAACATAATCCTTGAATCCAAACTTCACTATTTTTGGAGTAACGCTAGCCGCTGCCATGTTAACTGAGACTCCTGCCTTCTAGTGGGTTGCCAGGTTTGCGCGCATAGCGCTATAATCACGTTTTTCGAAAAAAACTAAACGTAATATCTCACTACAAAAACAAACGCAAATATTTGATTTTAAACAGTCAAGTCCTTTCAAGTCATCTATCTAAAGCTTAAGTCAAGTCTCAAGTCATGAATACCAAGTCAAAATCAAGTCAAGTCTTTTATCAATGTTAGTCAAGCAAGTCTCAAGTCAAAAGATATGCGACTCGAGTCTGACTCGAGTCAAGTCATGTGACTCGAGTCCCCACCTCTGGGTGGAGATAATGTACAATATAGATAACTGAAATGTGTAAGGAACAAAGGATATATTTCTTGTAAATGTGCATGCGATACCAGTGTCAGGGACACTTAAACGTCAGGGACGTTGGGAAGTGTCAGGGACACTGAAGTGTCAGGGACACTAAAGTGTCAGGTACACTAAAACGTCAGGGACGTTGGGAAGTGTCAGGGACACTAAAGGGTCAGGTACACTAAAACGTCCGGGACGTTGGGAAGTGTCAGAGACACTAAAGCATCAGGGGTGCTGTGAAAAGTTCCACCGCCGTGTGGAGGCTGTGTTTTGAGAAAAACGAAGAATAGGGCCAGTGATTAGATTTAAAGTAAGATAGGTATAGTAAGTGAAGACTTTCTGGGAGAGCCCGTCAGGGACGGCATAGGTTAAAAAGGGTCCCATGATCACCTACGTCATCAACAGCTCCCTCAAGGCTGGTCATGTTCCATCGGCTCTTAAAACTGCCGTCATCAGAACCCTTCCCAAAAAACCCACCCTAGACCCAGATGTCCTCTGCAACTACAGGCCCATCTCCAACCTCCCATTTCTAGCCAAGGTGCAGGAAAAAGTAGTTGCCGCCCAGCTTCAGGACTATCTCCAACTAAACGGCCTCTTTGAGAAATTCCAGTCCGGTTTTCCGTTAAGCCCACAGCACTGAAACAGCTCTGGTCAGGGTTACAAACGACCTGCTGATGGCGGCTGACATCGGATTCCCATCCCTCCTCATCCTCCTGGATCTGACTGCAGCATTCGACACTGTCGACCATAACCAACTCCTTCAGCGCCTCAAACACACCATCGGACTCTCTGACTCCGCCCTGAGCTGGTTCCAGTCCTACCTGTCTGGAAGAACACAGTCCGTCTCCTTGGGAGGTGCGAGGTCCCAGACACACCCTGTCACCTGTGGTGTCCCTCAAGGGTCGGTCCTCGGGCCCACTCTGTTCACCCTGTACACTCTGCCCCTTGTCCGTGTCATCAGCCAGCATGGAATATCATTCCATTGCTATGCTGATGACACGCAGCTATATATAAAGACAGACCATATCCCGTATGCTTCCTCACTGTCACCATCATCGTCACCGTTCCCATCAACATCCCTTAACAGCTGCGAGATAAAAGCTTGGATGCAACAAAACTTCCTGCAGCTAAATAGCTCCAAAATAGAAGCTATTTTAGTTGGCACCCCAAACAGGTCCAGTCATCCCCCATAACCCACATCACCTTTTCTGGCCAAAACATACCCCTCTCCACCAGCAGTCGTGTTTACCGAATATTTTCCGTCTATGAGGGATTTATTTTAGCAATGACGGAAAAATCTGAAAGCCGTCCGTCATTTTGACGGATTAGAACAAACTCAGAACAGCGCCACAGTTTCCCCGCAGCGAGGCTCCGGTGTTATGCTGTGTTATGCATGCCCACCCAAAAGGAAATGATACAGTTTCCAAACCTAACTTTGCCGAACAGATGATTGAGATGTCTGTGAGTATTTGCTTTACGCTGTGTGCGCTCCCGCGAGGTGCAGTGGACATGCATAACACAGCGCTAACAGTCCCCCGTTGACAGTTCACGAGCGTGCTCTCTTCACCCCCGCCGCTAGGATCCTACTGAGGGTGAGAAAATACAACCACATCACACCCGTTCTTCATTCCCTCCACTGGCTTCCTGTCTCATTCAGGATAGAATACAAGATCACACTAGTGACCCATCAATGCATCCACGGGAACGCTCCTCCATACCTGAAGGAACTTCTCACATCACAAACCTCCACACGCAACCTCCGCTCCACAACCAACCATCTGCTTCGCGCCCCCAGGACCAAACTCCACGCAATGGGGGATCGGGCTTTCTGTGCAGCTGCTCCTCACCTGTGGAATTCCCTCCGAGACCACCTGAGGACTCCACAGACCACTGACGCCTTCAAGAAAGGCCTGAAAACCTTTCTTTTAAAAAAAGCTCTTGATTAAACTTTTGTTTCTTTTATTTCTTTTTATTATGCCTCCTTGGGATTGCTGTTAGCAATGAAAGGTGCTTTACAAATTGAATTTATTATTATTGTTAAAAAGGTTGATTACGTTAAGTCAGTGACGGCTTAATTGTCTCATTCCTTCCTATTAACTATACTATAATATCCTAAAAGTGGTAGCGACAATTTAGGGCTGTTAACAGCAAATTTAGCATTTTGTTGCTAAATGACCAAGATCTTTTATGCTGTTTGATTAAAAGAACAGAAAAAATAGATAAAGTGTGAAATAAGGAGAAGTTTTGTAAAATGGAGAAGTCAGAGTGAAAAGGACAAATAACGTATTCAACAGGGTGTGGTTGGGAGACCAGGGATAATTTAAGGTTTGGCTCTATCTGGTGGACATATTGTATGTTATTATATACACTAGTTTTCAATTTTAGAACTATTACATTTAGCACATGTATTGAACTATTACATCAGCATGTATTGTGTGAAAATAAATGTAAGATGTTGTTTAATTGCTGATATATTATATAGAGCCTTGATGAGAAGACTTCTAGACAAACATGAGGAACTGCCGCCAACACTGAAAACGTGACGTGGATCATAAATATATCAGCAATTAAACAACATCTTACATTTATTTTCACATAATACATCTCCTTACATTATCAACACTAATTCGGCTGACTTTTATATTTGATCCAATTGGTAGATAGGCTGTATTTACACCATAAAGGTGCACAGCTGATAGAAAGGGACACCTGGTGGTTAAAGCATGTTATTGAATTTCATTATTTTTATTATTAGATATTAATAGGATCCCTATAAAGTATATTAATTACTCGTTATTCTCTACTAATAGTTAATTAAAGACTGTATATAATGACTATTTTGCACATCCCTTTCAAGATTTCAAGATTTTCTAAGGCTTATTGACATATATACACAAACGGTGTAGTTATACAATGAATGAAAAACTTTGTGTATACCTCCAGCAATGTTAACTATGTTGAAGTACTTATTTTAACTGATATTATACATATGTATTATACTCTTATATAAGATGTATGTAGATAGTATAAGAAATGTGCAGAATATGACAGTTTAATGGTGGAGGTTTACACACATATTGATAGATGTCTTGTGATGCACTGTTGAGGAACCTGCGACCCAAGTTTTTCATCTCCGGCCTTGTCAGGTATTGAACAATCAATACATAAAGAACACAGAATTATTAAATATGAAACACAGAATTTGTGTGATTATACTAAATGATTTACAAATAAACACCATTGCATATTTACAACTGTTACACATGCTGATGTAACGCAAATGTTTCCAACTTGGGATCAATAAAGTATATCTTATCTTAAAATGATCGATGGCTACTGCCATATTTGCAAAATTTGCCTCTGAACCTTGACAAGTGCATGTTTCAGGCTTATCAATTAACAACAGGAGGGGTCACAGACATAAGACCAGCTGTTAAATAAAGCTCTTCTGACCTTAGCTGGCATGTGGGTATATATTAATGCTGCCCATTATGGGCACAAGCAATTTTCACCCATTTATTAATTATATGTTTTACATTTGAGTGTTTCCTATCCCCTAAACCTCCAGGGATGTACACAGTTTAATACTGGCAACTTCTTATTATGGGAAATATGAAAACGTCTTTTAAAACTACAACTCCCATTAGAGACGTGCCAATCACAGAGCTTGAGGACTATCACAGGGTTTGCCAAGCGAAGCGGAGAGAATACTTACTTCCGGGTGTAATATTCTGTAAAGCAAATGAGCTGCTCAGACCCTTGGTCCTGACGGACTCCAACTTGTGTTTATTAATCAAACAAATAAATAAACACAAGGATAATTATGTGTTATTGTTGAGTAAATTGGGAATTGCACAGGGGAAAATAACGTATCTATTGTGGTGATTGACATTATTCACCCACGGATCTATGGGTTAGGGTATTGTTCTGCACGGACATTTTAGTGAGCCGGACTTCCTGTCTCCGCCGGTCTGTTTTTGCTAAATAAAAGTCTAGCTTGTACCTTTGATACCCCGCCTCCGACTCCCATCTCTCGGCACCACACTATGCCACAATTGCGGATTTTGTTAAACTAATACGTTTGCGCTGCGGACCAACATTGACGGGGAAGGGGGTAGCAATAAAGATAACACCATTTTACACAACATAACCGAAATAATATCGATAGCAGCGTCCCTATCAACCACCTTGGTAACAATGAAAACGTTGTATAGACACAATTTCCTGAAGTAATCTTCATAATAACTAGCAAACTAAAGATTATGTACATCCACTGCACACATAATCTGAAATAACAACTCATATTTCTCGCATCAAATGACATCAAAACGCATTTTAATGGCCAAACTAACTTTAAAATAGGCATTTTACACCGAGAATAAAACGAAGTTCGGCCATGTTTTTTTTTTCTGCAGGGAGAAATGTGAAGATCACGTGACATAGACGCCAGCCATTGGAATGAATGGTGAAAAAAAACGTAGGGATCTTACAATTTCAGAGGCGTTTTTGTAGAAATACTACGTCCTACGTTGTGGACCAACGTAGTTATTACACGTTTTTTTGTGAGACTGGGTTGAACAAGACATACAAAACTAAAAACGTGACATAACATAAGAATCGTGACAAAGGCTTTCTCCAGGCCCACTTAAGATTTGTGCTAGACAAGATGATAATGAAACACCACAACAGTTTCTCTACCGGGTGATCGGGTTAAAGCAACGTGTCCTATTCACATCCAAAATATGTCCACTGTAAAAACAGATCGTAATTTTACAGGAAATAACTGTACATTTTTATAGTAATAACCATGTTTTTTTAAATAACTTGCAAAATCCTGTAAAATGACAGATATTATCTATAAATTAACAACCCAAAACATTATTTTAATTATTTTGACAATAAAAACAAATAACATTTATTTCCTTTTTTTTTACAGTAAATGTACCATATAATATTTACAGTATTTTTTCAATTTCAGAAAATACATGCAAATGTACGTAAAATAAAAAGTATTATCTGTAATTAAATATGTAACTCGTAATATAAAAGTGTATTACTATTATAAGACTTTAAGATATTTCTTTGTAATTTGAAGGTAAACATAAAACTGTCAAAAAAAGAGTCAAATAAAAAAAACTTAAAATGTAAGTAAAACATTTTTACATAAATCATTTTCTCAATATTCGATTGAATCCACCACAAACACAAAACATCCAATGTTGAAACAAAAGTAAATAAATATGTTCTCATTAAATTCCTAACTTACTATATTGTAAACATCTACAGTTGACAATATCATTAAAAAAAAATAAAAATCATAGAAAGTGGAGAAATCTCTGCAGGGACGACCAAGGTTTAAAACACACACTGTTATTTACTCAACAATAAGTCACAGTTATCCTTGTGTTATTTATGTGTTCTGTTGCTGTGTTTTTTTTTCCATTGGTCAATATACAGTCATAAGCCTTAGTTTCACAGTATAATGTATGGTTTTCGGATTCTGGCCGACATCCAGAGCTACGGCTCTTGAAATAGAATTCAGCCAAAACACGGCAGACAAGTCAGGCATGTTTGGAATGAGTCCACAACACTCCTGATTGGTTAATATAAACGTAATCGAAGAAACCTGCCAATGAGAACTGTCCGCGCCTGTCGTTCCCATTTGAAACATCCACGTCAGTTTGAGTTGGTCTCCTCCTGCTGGAGCTACAGCTGTATGTATCTCTGCTGCAGGAGTTTATGGATTGATATCGGGATCGTTTTACGTTTTACGATCGTATAAAAGACGTACAAAAGTGCATTTTGCATGATAGGTCACCTTTAAGGTATTTCAATGTAACATTTTAAGACAATGGATTTTGAAAAGAGAGGAAAGTTTCCTCTAAAATCTTTAAGGACAATTTCTGTATACTAATTGCTATTGCACTTTATTTCAGTTAAAGTATTTTTACTTTAATTTTATGGTTTTTGTTTGGCAGCTGCTGCTGCCAGTCATTTGATCATTTTTTTACGGGTGTTTTGCCCGTAGAAGTTTTAGTGCTGTACTTTTATTAAAGGTTATTGACTGTAAAAGGAGAGGATAAATCTGTAAAATTACAGTGTTTGCACTTTAAAGTATTAGTGCTTTACTTTTATTAAAGGTTATTGACTGTAAAAAGAAAGGCTAAATCTGTAAAATTAGAGTATTTGCCTGTAGAAGTATTAGTGCTGTACTTTTACTGAAGGTTATTGACTGTAAAAAGAGAGGCTAACGGCCCGTCCACACTACAGCTTCGACAGCTTCAAAAACGGTTTCCAACGCGTCTGCCCATTCACTTTGAATGGGGTGACGTCACGTTGCCTCGCTTTTCGCCGAACTGAATTATGGGTAGCAGAGCGGAGCTTTCCTGGCGTTTCAGGCTGCAAAAGTTGAACAATGTTCAACTTCTGAAGCCGGAGACGCCGGAGTAGCCAGTGTCAGCCAATCAAATCCCGTTTATGCAAATCTGACAGTTCAATCGCTAGCCAATCAAACCGCGTGCAAGCTGGGAGAGCCAGACCGCAGTTCATTTCCTCATATTCCAAACGAGAAATTACGGTAGCAAATCACCCGGTTCGTTACGACCAGAACTATTTACTGGGATACAAACCAGAGGAACCAGGCATGGAGGGAGGTGGCAGAGACAGTGGGTGAAACTGGTAGGTTTTCGCCTGTTTGGGGAGTTTATATATATATATATATATTGCTCGCATAAAATCCCCGGGGTTTTTTGCTTTGTATGCCGGGGGCGGGACATTCATGTGATTGGTTGTTGGTCGCGGTGCTCAAATAAAATCCCCAAGCTTCAGACACGCCCAGCTCCAAGCTTTTTTTGAAGCTATTGTGTGGACGGGCCGTAAATCTGTAAAATTAGAGTATTTGCCCGTAGAAGTATTACGGCCCGTCCACACTACAGGTTCGACAGCTTCAAAAACGGTTTCCAACGTGTCTGCCCATTCACTTTGAATGGGTTGACGTCACGTTGCCTAGCTTTGCGAGGAACTGAATTTTGGGTAGCAGACCGGAACTTTCCTGGCGTTTCAGGCTGCAAAAGTTGAGCAATGTTCAACTTTTGAAGCTTCTGAAGCTTTCGGTGGAAGCGTCAGCTCTAGCCAATCAAACCGCTGCTTGTGTGTCAGGGGCGGGAGATTCATGTGATTGGTTGTTGGTCGAGCTTCAGACACGCCCGCCGGCAAGCTTTTTTTGAAGCTGTAGTGTGGACGGGCCGTTAGTGCTGTACTTTTATTGAAGGTTATTGACTGTAAAAAGAGCTGATAAATCTGTAAAATTACAGTGTTTTCCTGTAAAATCTTTAAGGACAATTCCCGTAAATGAATGGCTTATTCACTTTATTTCAGTTAAAGTATTTTACTTTATTTATTTTGTTTACAGTGCAGGCATTACATACAGTCTAGCTACTGTTCAAGATGTGTTTTACATATTGTCTTGCAAGGACTTGGATATAAAGACAGAAGGAGATCTATAAGCTGCACTGGCCCTGAAAGCGAAAACACCGAAGACCGTAGGTGACCTGAGAAGGGTCCTTGGCTTTCCGAGTTACTACAGGTCGTACATACAGGACTTCTCGAAGATAGCAACGCCATTATATGAGTTGCTCCAAGTGGAAGCCTCAACACAAGCTCAGTCTCTGCAGATCAAAGCTAAACAGTGCTTCCCATACATTGATTTATTTTTGGCGGGCCGCCACAATTAAATATCGTCCGCCACAAATGGATCTCATAAAAAAAAATATATATATTATTATTAATATATATATTTTTTTTTTCTTTATTTTTTTTTTTCTTATTTGGTAGTCTAATGGATAGTGAGGTGGGCTGATAATCAGAAGGTTGCGAGTTCAAATCCTGCCTTGAACACCACTACTAGTGTGCCCTTGAGTACGGCACTTAGCCCTCGGTTACTCCAGGGAGAATGTCCCTGTAATTGGTAATTGTAAGTCACTTTGGAATAAGGCGTCTGCTAAATGCCTGAATTGTAAATTATATATGCAGTGCGGTGCCCCTACAAATAGAATCAAATTCTGTGGGAAACACTGCTAAAGGCCCCCAGCTGTCATCCAGGGCGCCTATAGAGAGGACTGCTGTGCATCAGACTACATTTGAGGAACTGGTTGATATGTTAACTCATCCTCCAGTTCTCGGATACCCAGACTTTGACATGCCATTCGTCTTGCATAAGTAAGTAAGTAAGTAAAAGTTTATTTCTAAAGCACCCCTCCCAGCACGAATGCACAGAGTGCTGTACAAAATATAGCAGTCAAAACAATTAGGCCAATATGGCACTAAGGCATAATAATAACAAAGCATAACATGACAGGAAAATAGAATAAAAACTTAAAAACAATATACAAACATGAAACCAAGTGCAAGAGGACCAGTGATCGACAGTGACAGGACAGTGACGTGATGAACGGCCTAAGACTGCTCAAACGCCTGCTTAAATAAGTGCGTCTTTAGGTGTCCCTTGAACAGGTTGAGGGAGGGAGCCGATCTCAGGACCGGGGTAAGTGCGTTCCAGAGTCTAGGGGCGGCCGCCCCAAACGCCCGGTCCCCCCTGGTCTTTAGTCGCATACTGATGCATTGGAGCAATGGAGCAGAACACCACAACAGTTTCTCTACCGGGTAATAGGGTTAAAGCAACGTGTCCTATTCACATCCAAATTGTCAGACGCAGGCATTAAATACAGTCCAGCTACTGTTCAAGATATGTTTTGAATATTTTATTGCAAGGACTTGGATACAAACACAGTGATGTGCGCAGAGAATTAAAGCCTCTTCTCTCAAGTGGTGAAGTGAGTGATGAAACAATATTGCGCCATGTAATGAGAATCACAAGTGAGGAGAGTGAGAGACAGAAGAGGATAGGTCTCTTCGTGTCGACAACTACAAGCGCTCATAGTGCACAACTAGAGTTTAACACATTCCAAGAGTGTAGCAACAGACAAGAGAGCTCAGCTAACAAAACAAAGACAGACCCAATAAAAGAGGTAGATGAGCTAACAAGCATGGTTGAGGCTATGAGACAACAAAAGCAGCCACGCCTAGCAGACAAGATTAACCAATATTCTCAAAACAGAGTCAGACCCAAGAGAGAGAAACCTTATGGTTGTTCAAAATATGTCGAACAAAACCGGCCAGATTGTAACCACTGTTTCTATTGTGGGGATCAATGAGACAGGGCTGTGGGGTGTTTAAAGAGACAATAGAGTCAGGGAAACTCAAACCGGTCACTATAGCAGGGTTGCCAGTGATCGGATCTGCAATACGACCCAAACTAAACATTCTGGTGAGATAAAAGCGCAAACAAGTTTTGAAGGCAAAACAGCTGACCTTTCCTTATCCATTACGGCTGAAGTAGCTGGTGCACAGAATAGTTACAAACAAGCCAAATCCTCGACTCAGTTTTCGTTTGGTGAACCAGGTGTGAAACGTAGAACTGTTGCCAAACTGATAGGAAAGAAGTCACTAATACAGTGTAATCTAAACGGATTGGCAGTGACTGCATTACTTGACTCCGGTGCTCAAGTCAGTATAATAAGCCGTGCCTGGAAAGAACAATATCTGCCTAACCTTGACGTTCGACCAATGTCGGAGATTATCGAGGATCTGGACGAGCTAAAGGTGAATGCAGTTGATGGTGAGCTTATTCCGTTTGATGGCTGGGTAGCCATCAGGACCAATCTGCAAGGAAATTAGGAACCCAGTGTTTATTTTCAAAATCGGAGAAGACGCTTGATCATGGAGGGCGAGGGTAGGTGGTGCATATGCCGCCAACCCAGTTGGCAGATTTGTTTTGAAAAAAAAGTTGTGGCTCATCGGATATTTATGAGAGAAGGTCCCTAATGTCAGAGTGCAAGTGAATGCAGCACAAGACGCGAGCCTTGTAACCCCGTCCCCCGGCCCTGGCACGAGCATGGAAATGTGATTGTCATTTGAACGGGACAGTGCAAAACGAGAAGCATTCGGTCTACAATGACAGAGACGAGACTGTCAAGTTTGGCTGTACTCAGCATTGATTCAAAACGCACTAAAGCTTTGGATGTTAAGAAGCTTGTGAGGAGTGGCGGACTGGCCATCTGTAGAACCTTGCCTTCCCTGTGGATCTCCTGTTCGGCCTGTCAGAAGAGACAGATCCAGTGACACACAAAGGATATGCTGAGAAATGGCGCGAAAGGATGACAGAAACATATCGTATTGCTACTGTCACTCTGTCGTCTAGTGCAAAGGGCAAGTCCTATTATGATCAGAAGGCGAGGGGAGTGGTTCTGAAGCAAGGGGATAGAGGGTTAGTCCATCCATCCATCTTCTCCCGCTTATCCGTGGTTGGGTCGCGGAGGTAGCAGTTCCAGCAGAGAGCCCCAAACTTTCCTTTCCCTGGCCACATCAACCAGCTCTGACTGGGGGATTCTAACCCCCAATTTCCACCGGGTCCGTCTGTGCCGCGCTGCGTCGCGTTACGGCTGCGCCGTGGCGGTCGTCAGGATCGCGGCCACTCTAGTCAATGGGTGCTATTCCACCACACGCGCCGCGTTACGGCTCAGACGCGTCCCAAAGCGTCCCAGAAGCGGCTCGGCGCAGCGCTTCTCTAAAATTAGGATGAATCCTATTTTTGCCGCGGCGCAGCCGTAACGTAAGGTCGGGCAGGCAGCCCCCCCTCGCAGGTAGTGGAAAGGAGAGCATCCAGGCCAGGCCCATCCCCCACATATAGCCTACTAATTTAGCAGACCCCCCTCCTTCATCACAACACCTCCACTACGATACGCACAATGGACGACAAGGTTTTCATCATGGAAGTGGAACAACACACTATTTTATATGATGTAACCAATGCTTACTACAAGGACAACATCAGAAAGGACAAGGCCTGGTTTTTAGTCTCTGCAGTTTGTGGAGTGGAAGGTAACAACTACATATTAATGTTTTAAAGTTAATTAATAACCGAATTAAAACCTGAATCAATAACAAAACTGCGAGCCTGCATGCACGACGCTACGCTTCTGGGACACGTCCGGTGGGTTATGGCGCCAGACCAAAACCGCGGCGCAGCCGTGACGCGGCGCAGCGCGATGCAGACGGACCCAGTGGAAACTGGGGGTAAGGCACTCCTAGGCCAGCGAAGAGATATAATCCTTCCACCTGGTCCTCAGTCTACCCCTCGGTCTCCTCCCAGCTGGACGTGCCTGGAACACCTCCCTAGGGAGGCGCCCAGGTGGCATCCTTACTAGGTGCCCGAACCACCTCAACTGGCTCCTTTCAACGCGAAGGAGGAGCGGTTCAACTCCGAGTCCCTCCCGGTTGACTGAACTTGAGAAGAGGATATACAGTATGTGGTAAAGGAAAAGGTTTCAGATAACCCAGTATATGTCGTCCATCCAGAAAGTGATGCAAAAGGGAATACCAGAACCTTGCACAGAAATCTGCTTCTGCTTGTCAATGACTTGCCAGTGGAATTCCCACCACAGTTAGTCAAACCAACCCCAAAGCCATCACAGAAAAAAGGAAGCCATCCAAGGAGACAAAGGGATGTGAGAGACCAAAATGCTGAGACATCTAATTCAGAGGATGAGTCAACAGGAGGTTACTGGTTTAGGATACCAGAAAATCGGGCTAGGCCTATCATAACAGTTACGCCAAACAGACCAATTATGTTAAGAAGAGAGTAGACACCAGTGTTGGAACAATCTTCTGAGGAGATGTGTGGATAGACTCCCAGGAACTCTAGTGCAGAGAGACAGCTGGAGGTCTCTCAGACCGAGGATGAGCAATAGTTGCCTCAACTTGCATGTCTTGAGGAACGGGTACAAGACCCTGACCTGATTCACCTGTCCCACTGAGACAGTCTACTCGGGAGAGACGACCAGGCCAAGTTCTCACCTACTCATCTCTTTGCCACCCAACATGCCAGTCGTGTCCCACACTAAATGCTATTGATACATACCTCATGCCCTACACTCACATTTTGTTTTCATAAACATGCCCACCATCATTCCACTTCATTCCCCTAATCCTATATAACCACCATCTAAATGGTGGATGGGGATCCATATAAGGTCATTGAAAGGTCACACACAGTATTAGTCCTAAGGGTCATACATTTTGAGGTGTGAGTTTGAGTTTCATGAGGATGTCAAAGTTATCCTGAATAGGAACTTGTGATTTCAAATAAGTGTCGGGAGAAACTATTGTTGTCGGGGAGCGTGTGGCACCCATGAGATGTGTGACCACATTAAGGTCCAGCAGATATGTGAAATATCTGAAAGAATTGTGCTTTTGATGATAAAAGCATGACATTTGGCACACTGTTAGAGCATGCCCTAAGGAAGATTTTTGGCTATAGGGCCATCGCAAATGTGTCCAATGGCGCCAATGGAGGCCATTTTCATTGGTTGTTATTTTACCAGTAGTTTAGGATCTAGACCACCTAGGATCTTGATTCTGGTGGCTAATCCTACATTTTCAAGGATGGGGAATGCATTGGTACTATTTACAACATGCTAGAATGTAGTTAACTATATGTATCTGGTATTCAGGGAATAAAATACACAGTAAACCATTAACATATTTATTATGGTGAAGTCATACATGTTACATAATATATATGAAATATTACAGGTTTTCAACTAAATGCAGACTTAGTTCTGAAAACACAGTCCACCACAGTGGCAAAGGGCACTGCACTGAATTGCTGCCTTGACACATTTGCATTGTCCACTGCACCCCTTTTTGCATCCACAGCGGATGAGTTCACAATAGGCCTGGTAATGTGGTCCAGTAAACTTCCCATCCACCTGTGGCCTTCCTCTTCCACCCCCAGTCATCTGGGGATGGGAGTTCAGGGGCTGCAAACATCATCTGTCCCCAGCAGTGACCAGCTTGGAAGGCAGCTCTTTTTGTGTGCTGAATCGATGCTGCTTGTGTTGGGGGGAGTCCTTCAATTGTTCTACCTTTCTGGGTGAAGAGCTGCTTGCGTGCCTGATTGACTGACTCCTGGCTGCTAGTGTGCCGGTCATACAATACCAGAGAGCAGTTTCACTCTCACTTCTCTATTTCCCTCTTCTACGACCAGGCCAAATCTGTGGCCATGATTCATCATTCCATGGATCGGTAAGGCAGGCATTGGAGATTCTGAATCCTGGTCAGATCACTCTGGATCAACCTCTATACGCTGTGGCAAAACAAACCCAGTGGAGCTGGCCAGCAACTCAAAGTGAAGATCATTTTATGGTGATGTTTGTTGGGTTTCACATTGAGATGGCAGCACTCAAGGTACTTGGCGACCTCCTGGAGGGGTAGCGGGTGGACAAGAGCAGTGTCATGTTCCCAGTTCCACTTATGTTCTATCATCCTGCAGCTGGAAATGGAGTTGATGATCTATGTGCGATCCATAAGAGAGGCCGACTTCCTACTCTACATAAATGCCTTGACCAAGATTGTGCCTTGGTTCATTTAATTACATTTCAAACCTTTATTTATGCAGGTGAATCCCATTGAGATCATTGATCTATTTTTCAAGGGTGACCTGAAGGGTCCTTTCTCTGGAACACACCCACTATGCCGGATGGATACCAGTCCACTTATGTGACATGATTGTGCTAAAAGATAACCATCCTGATGTCCATGGACAGTTTCGGAAAGGAAACTTTGCTGTGAAGAAGACGAAACGCAGCTTCTCTGCTATTGTCATTAACCAGGCCCACGAGCAGAACAATGCCTCTGTGAAAGGTGATGGTGGTGCTGTAGGCCTGACAGAGAACCCTGCAGCTCTGCGACGCTGGATGGTGTCTGGCCCCGAGATGGCATGTGTGGTTGGGGAGTTTAAGGCCTCCACTGAGAAGAGAAAGAAGACTGACACCCTGCAACATGAGCAGACCAAACATGCACAAATGGCATTTGCACAAGATGTTAAAACACTAATGGGTGCTACATAAGACATGGGCAATCGATTCTGTGAAATAAGCTGTAAATATCTTCTTGTACTGGATACTAGAGACCTTGCAGATGCAGCAGTCATTGACACTCTGAACCAGATTGAGAAACAGGACGGGTATGACACGTATACAGTGGAGGAAATAAGTATTTGATCCCTTGCCGATTTTGTAAATTCACCCACTTACAAAGAAATGAACAGTCTATACTTGTAATGGTAGGTTTATTTTAACAGTGAGAGTAAGAATATCAAAAAGAAAAACCAGAAAATGACATTATATAAAAGATAAACAATTATTTGCATTTAACTGTGGGATATAAGTATTTGATCCCCTTGCAAAAAACAAGGATTCTGGCTCCCACAGACCGGTTACATAAGTCCATTTCCTTTAGGAAAGTACCCCTCATATCAACTTGTTACCTGTATAAAAGACACCAGTCCACAGAATCAATCAATCAGATTCCAACCTCTCCACCATGGGCAAGACTAAAGAGCTGTCTAAAGACCTCAGGGACCAGACTGTAGACCTGCACTTGGCTGGGATTGGCTACAAAACCATCAGCAAGCAGCTTGGGGAGAAGGTGACAACTGTTGGTGCGATTATTCGGAAATGGAAGGGAAAAAATGGACATCAATCAACAATCAATCACCCTCGGTCTGGGAATCCACACAAGATCCCGCCCCTTGGGGTATTGATGATCATGAGAAAGGTGATGTATCAACCAAGAACTACAAGGGAGGAACTTGTTAATGATCTCAAGGTAGCTGGGAGCACAGACCCAAGACAACTATTGGTAACACACTACACCATAATGGATCAAACCCTGCAGCACCCGCAAGGTCCCCTGCTCAAGAAGAACATGAAAGGCCCTTCTGAAATTTGACAATGAACATCTGAATGATTCAGAGAAGGCTTGGTAGAAGGTGATGTGGTCAGATGAGACCAAAATGGAGGTGGAAACATTATAATCTTGGGGTGTTTCTCTGCTAAGGGGACAGGACGACTTCCCTGCATCGAGGAAAGGATGGACAGGGCCATGTACTGTAACATATTGGCCGATAGCCTCCTTCCCTCAGCCAGGACACTGAAAAGGGTCATGGATGGGTCTTCCAGCAGGACAATAAACCTGAACATACGGCACACAACACAGGAGCTGCTAAAGAAGAAGCACATTTAGGTGATGGATGGGCCTAGCCAGTTTCCAGACATTAATCCCATAGAAAATCTGTGGAGGGAGCTGAAGTTTTGAGATGCCAAGAATCAGCCTCAACACCTGAAGGATTTGGAGAGGATCTTCAGAGAGGAGTGGACCAAAATCCTTCCTGAGATGTGCACAAACCTGGAGACCAACTACAAGAAGTGTCTGACCTCTGTGTGTCCAACAAGGGTTTCTCCACCAAGTACTAACACATGTTTTGCAAGGGGATCAAATACTTATTTCCCACAGTTTAATACATATCAAATTGTATCTTTTATATAATGTACATTTCTGGATTTTCTTTTTGATATTCTTACTCTCACTGATAAATTAAACCTACCATTACAATTATAGACTGTTCATTTATTTGTAATTGGGCAAACTTACAACATCTGCAAGGGATCAAATACTTATTTCCTCCACTGTATGTCAGTGAGCGCCTGGTCGAACAGAAAAAGCCCATCAAAGGTCCCATTAAAAGTAAAAACCTCCCTCTATTCAGCCAGCCTCCAGTCCAAGATAAGTCCAGGTCCCAACAACAGCTCTCATCTCTGAAGAATGACTGTTCTCTGTTCTCTAGGCTGTACATTGTATCTGAGATACGTGATGGAAGTCTGGATGAGTTTTTTGGGATTATTTATGTGAAATATAATACACTTGAAAACCAGGCATGTCCATCATCATTGTCACAAATGGGCAAGCTCAGAACTGGTACCAAGTCAGACTTGGTTGGTGGGCTGTTTGGAGGACCGGATGTCTTTACAAGAGAATGCATCCCACCACACAGTTAATGCCTCATCCTTGATGGGGCTACTCTTGTGAACATGCTACGACCTGGTGCTGCTAAGATGTTTTTTTATTATGCGCAGAAAGCGTTCTCACCATACATCCTGTCTCAGCTGGAGCATGTCAGCAGAATTGATGTCGTGTGGGATGAATATTTCCACGAAAGTCTAAAGGCTGAAACACGCAGCAAGAGAGGGAAGGGAGTTCATAGACGCGTTGAGCCATCCAGTGTCATTCCTGGAAACTGGCCAGAGTTTCTGCGCATTGAAGACAAGAAGGCTGAACTGTTCTTCTGCCTGGCAACCAGTGTGACAGCCCTCAACACTGGCAAACAAATAATCAGTACTTGCAACATGCACACATGAGTAGGCTGATACCCGCATCCTACTGCACCTAGGAGATGCTGTGAAGGAAGGGTATAGCAAGGTGTCAATACGCACAGTTGACACGGATGTGGTATCACAGCAGCCCAATCGACCCAGGCCTGTCGTGAACTCCTCCTGAATGTGTCAAGGTAGCAATTCAGTACACTGCCCTTTGCCACTGTGGTGGACTGTGTTTTCAGAACTAAGTCTGCATTTAGTTGAAAACCTGTAATATTTCATATATATTATGTAACATGTATGACTTCACCATAATAAATATGTTAATGGTTTACTGTGTATTTTGTTCCCTGAATACCAGATACATATAGTTAGCTACATTCTAGCATGTTGTAAATAGTACCAATGCATTCTCCATCCTTGAAAATGTAGGATTAGCCACCAGAATCAAGATCCTAGGTGGTCTAGATCCTAAACTACTGGTAAAATAACAACCAATGGCGGCCGTTTTGAAAATGGCCGCCATTGGCGCCATTGGACAAATTTGCGATGGCCCTATAGCCAAAAATCTTCCTTAGGGCATGCTCTAACAGTGTGCCAAATGTCATGCTTTTATCATCAAAAGCACAATTCTTTCACATATCTGCTGGACTAATATGTATTATTATTGAGAGCTGCTGCAAAAGCCCTGTCACCCCAGGTCCGGAGCTTTGTTCTGATGGGCTGCAGTAGGTGAGCGTCAGCAGACCTGAGGCGAGGGTGGGGGTGTGTGGTTGGATGAACGACACATCCAGTCAGTGGTGGCCGGCCCATAGGGGCGCTAGGGGCGCCGCCCTACCTCTTCCCACATACAAAAAAAAATATTAAAAAAAAAATATATATTTTATATTTTTTATTGTTAATGAACAAGGTAAATATCATGCAATTGGTATCAGTAAAATGTATAATCTACAATAAAATCTTGTTTAAAATTGTGTTACGATGTCTAAAGTTACTGATAAGTCACATGTTTCCTGCCTGGCCTTGCCCTTGGCATTAGTTTATCATTATGGGGCGCTGCCCCCGAGCCAAACAGCAGCAACCAGCACGTTGCAAAAGTCTCAATAGTAAACTGCCGCCAAAACATAATTTCAGCCAATCAGCGCCGTCAAATATTTTGGTCACGAGAGCGCTCACGTTGGCGCCCACGTTGCTTACGTGCGTTGACGTGAGTTGTTTTTTAGACTCGTGAGGAACTGGGGTAGTATCTATAGTAATGCAGTGTAGGCGGAGCCGTGACGTCATCTTCAATGAGCTCCCCAGAAAAACAACACAGCCGTTAGCTCTTAGCACTCAGAGCTCACAGCTCTTCATATCTGTTCAGAAACTAGACAAAAGTTAAACAAGTACAAACCACATACTGTCTGTGTCATGGCGAATACAGTCGCTGGTTTATTTATGTCTGTATAGGCCGTTGTTGTGAGTGTGGACGGTCGGAGCATTTACAACGTTAGCTTAGCCAAATCTCCATTAGAAAACACGCATTTTAAAAGGTTTTTCGCCTGCCGTCTGTCTGCAGACTTGTCAAAGCCTTAATTCATGGTTTTTACTATCCGGTATCAGTCGTTACTTCGGCATCATTTTGAAAGGTGTATTACAATTAAATCACGGTCAAATATGTTCATTTTGTTGTAGTTGTAGCCCCCTTGACAGCGATTCTCTCTCTAGTTTAGACTGCGGTCAAGCCAACCTCCACTCGGAAAAACCTAGTCAAGCCAGCCCTCACGTGATATTGCGGTGTGCGAATATCCTATGCATTACGGTAGATTAAAAAAAAATCCTCCCTCTGTGTTTAGATGAGAATAAAACAAAAACTGTCCAGTATCAAAGACTCATTTCACTTCAGGGTGATAGCAGGACATCCCATATAGTCACTCAGAAAAAATCAGGATATTCTGATGTAGAGTTTCAAAATAAAAGACCTTTGAAATCTCTATTGTATGAGTTATCATCCATGTTTTTAGATGAGAATAAAACAAAAACTGTCCAGTATCATAGATCCGTCTCACTCCAGGTTGATAGCAGGACACCCCATCTAGTCACTCAGAAAAAATCAGGACATTCTGATGTACAGTTCCAAAATAAAAGACCTGTTAGAGCTAGAGCCCGGAGCTGTTAGATTAACATTAACATGCTTATTGTAGTTGTTAGTACACTGCCTTGTGGCCTGTAGCACCGTCCTTGATGGAGCATATGTGTGGGCTGGACCTTTATTTTACAGGAAAGGAATGAGCAGAGAGTAGAGTAGTTGTCGATTCTTGTTCTGTTTTCTGTGAATATCTGCCTCACCCGCTCAGACTTTGAGTTGCGCGCGCTACTAAAGAGACGTGTTACCATGGAAACCAAACAATGGTGCAGCTGTATTAAAGTCCGAGTGGAAACAGTCGTGTGTAAATCAGATTTTGTCAGAAATCGGGAGAAATATGACCCCGGGAGGAAACCGGGAGAGGGCAATGAAATCAGGAGTCTCCCGCGAAAATCGGGAGGGTTGACAAGTATGGGGAGACGTGAGCTGTTTCCCACTACTCAATGCCCATCTTGCCACAACTGCTGTTGCCAGGGGTCCAGTGGTCAAACTGGTGCAAACACACCTGTCCAAACTCTGCACTGATTTCAGCCATTATTTTCAGGACATTGAAAATAAGTCAGAAAGACTGGATTGGGTGAGGAACCCATTCATTGTGAGTGAGAGCAGCAACAGCCTTCCAGCAATGCTGCAGGAGGCTCTGATGGAGTTATCATCTGACCGGTCTGAAGATGGCATATGCTGAGAAGTCATTGACTGAGTTTTGGTGTGATGTGGAGAAGGAATATCCTGAACTGGGAAAACATGCACTGATTGAACTTTTGCCGTTTGGTTCTACTTATTTGTGTGAGGTGACCTTCTCAGCTTTAACACACATCAAAACCAAGCAGAGGAACAAACTGGATGTGGAGACCAGCCTGGTCACAGCTGTTTCCACACTGCCTCCAGAACTATCAAAGCTTATGAAAGACAAGCAAGCTCAAGTGTCTCATTAAAGCTCACATGACTGGTGAAAAGAAAATGCTAGGCCTATTCTGGATATTATTTTGCTAAGTGTTTTGTTCCCGAATTAAAGTTAATTGCCTGTTTAAAGGGGACTTATTCAAAGGGGCTCCAGGTTTAAGCCTAAATGTTACAGGATATATAGCAAAGATAAGTTGATTATTTTGATTTCATATGTATTTATTTGATTATATTATTTATTTTCAAGGAAACATATTCATTTTTATTGAGTGATTTAAGTTCAAATTTAGAAAATGCCTGAGAATTAGATGTTCAAATTAAGGAGATGAAATAAAGTTATTTTCATTCAATAATCAGTTACGTTCTACTTGTGAAGGATCATCAGCACGTATGAGTGAGGGGGTACTCATGGTATGACAAAAGGCTCAGGGGGTACACAAGACAAAAAAGGTTGGGAACCACTGCCGTAATGCATAGGATATTCGCGCACCGCAATATCACGTGAGGGCTGGCTTGACTAGGTTTTCCCGAGTGGAGGCTGGCTTGACCGCAGTTAGTTTAGCATACTCAGCCCGACTCAGCCTGGTTGTTCCTGACCCTAGAACCACGATTTTATGGGGCCATTACATCACCAGGAGTCCCAATTTAAGGGGTCATTTCTCCCAAAAAAAAAATGTTTACTCACTATATCAACAGCCCCACCAAAAATATTTTCCACCAGCCGCCACTGCATCAAGTATAATGACACATTTAACAATTAACCATAGAGAGCATTTCAAGCATTAATACAGTTACACAATAAGAAGAACACATGGGGGCAGTTACTTTACTGCACTGCAATAATACTGAAATACATATTTTTACAAACATTTTGTTTTGTTGCACATTAAGCTTGAAATTATCTATGATTATTTGTTCATTCATTTATCTTTTCTCTTTAATGGAGCAACTGTTCTGAAATAAACCTTGTACCCTGTACTTGTACTCAGTGGTGTAGTCTACTTTTTTGTAGTGGGTATACTGTAATAATTGTATTCATCCATCCTAGAGCGACGCATCGTGGAGAGACACCTCATGAACACCATCACACTCACTAATGCATAGACTAGTCTTGAGACTGTGTTATCAACATGTCAATGTATTATAAACATTTTTATGTGACTTTGAACTACCAGTGATATTAACAATAAAAAAATTAAAGAATGAACAATGATGGAAAAAGCCCACTTATCTTCTAGGGTTGAACAATGAATCGAAATATTCATCAAAATCTCAATATGGCCTACTGCAATTTTCAAGTAATATACAATAAATATGGTCATGCTACAGATGTCCTGACCATCACATCATATTCTACACTTAAAAAAAATCTTTGTTTCGCATAGATCTGCACAAATATCACACAATAATCATTTTCAACATATTTTTCAATGCATTAGATATTTATTCGAACTTGTTCAGCCTTATTATCTTCCATAAATCATTGCCAAACTATGTACTGTATCAGCTTAAATGAACAAGCAAACATCCTTGAAGTGCTACAAGACAAATTAGCTTCAAACAAGAAACCAATTAACAAATATGCTTCACCTCAATAAATGAGGGTTGAAAAAGCACTCAACATGTCCATACTGGGTTCACTGTGTTAGTCCACAAGCCCTGAAAAAAGGATGGAACACTTCTAGACATAGTCTGGTAGTCTACAGAGCTTTCCAGATATGTTTGTACTCAGGCATCTGAGGTGTGCATTGCCTCCTTGCTTGCGTGGCAGAGCGATGGCTTCTCAGCCATGTTGTGACGTACTTCCTTGGCTCAAAAAGTGGTACAGGGGGCCCATTGATGCTGATCATCATCAAATGACTTACATTTGACAACAACAGTGTCGATCTCTTGTCTGTGCATATATTGTTCATGAGACTGAAGCCCCTTTCACACTCAGCAGTGCTGCAAGGGATGGTCTTCATGCATTGTATGAGTGGCTTTAAGCTTTCAGGCTCACTGTCTGGGTGCTCAAGGAGATCTCTCATACCATTAACTGCTTGCTCTTCACCAAGATTGAACCGCCTACAGAGTCGTTTCACTTGTGCCTCACCATGTCGTATGCCAGGGGTTGATGGCCAGTTGCCTGTATCCAGAACACTGAGATCAAGAAGCATTTCACCATCAAATGAGAGGCGCTTCTCCAAGTTGTTGATCAGACTTTGTAGGAATTGTTTTGCATTGATTGGTGTGAGCTTTGCATTTGACTCCAAGGGAACAGATCCTAAATGTCCCAACGATTGTGCAGTCAGTGCCTCCTCTAATTTCTCTCCTTGGGTATCTTTGAATGATGAGAGCACTCTGATGGTGCGCTTTAGAAGATGGTCTGCTCTCAAGAGTGTGACAGAATGGGCCTGGAGTTGCTGAGACAGGTTTGCAAGTTCAGACAGTGCATCAAACATGAGTCCGAGGTCACACAGGAATTCCTTGCTTTGCATTCGACGTGCCAGGCCTCTATAAGTTTGCTGCTTCTTGTTTGGTCGCCTGCAGCATTTTCAAAGTGTCTATTGAGTGCTTCATATGATGTCCACACAGCCTTTACAGAACGGAAACTGCTGGCCACCCATCGCGTACTTAAAACTCTGCCAATTTTCAGGACTTGCGAGCCCACTTCTTGTGCTGCTTCCAGAAGCTCTCGTGAATTTGTATTGGACAGACTGTAGAGATTGTGGATCTTCTCTAGGAACACTTTGAAGTGGTTGACTGCCTGAACCTCATCCACAGCATCAGATACAGCCAGTTCCAAACGGTGGTTCATGCAGTGCCATGTGAAGAGGTTAGGGTACCTTGCTGTCAGCCTGGTTGCCACACCAGAGTTCTTGCCTAACATGACACTGGCTCCATCAGAAACAAATGAGACCCTATTCTTTTGAAGCCACTCTTCAGTGAAGCCTGCAGTGTCCAAACAGTTCAGCAGAGCTTCTTCTATATCCTTTGCCCTTTGGCTCTCCAGCTCAACCAGCTCCAGGAACAAAAATTCAGGAGTAGCTCCATCCACTGAGGCTTTCAAGTTGACAATCATTGCAGATTTGTGGCTGATAGATGTAGCCTCGTCAATGAGAACAGACAACTTGCTTGAAGACGTCACAATACGGTGAACTATTTTTTTCTGCATCTCTTTTGCTATGTGTTCTACAATTTTTGTTGAACTTTACCTTGAGTGCAGACTAGTGCCCATGTTGGCACCATTTTTCTCCTGAAGCTCAATGAGACTATCATGGTCAGTAAAAGGTTGGATCATCTTCGCAAGGTAGTATGCTGTTCTGAATACAGAATCTGTCTCTGCAAACACAGTCTCTGACACAGCTCTCACCAAATTTCCCACTAAATCCTGTCCACCCTTCTCCGTGAGCTCCTGGGCTATTTTGTGTGCTCTGCACGTCTCATGTCGTCTAATCTTGTTTCTCAAAGAGGCCAGAGATGTTCATCTGCTTGAATCTGAGGACTGGATCTTAAAGTGCACCCACACCTCAGACATAGACACTCGTTGTTCTGTGAGGACACCGGTTGATTTTGTAGCGCTGCAAAGAGCACAACCTGGAAATAAACAAAACCATGATACAAGTTTGTACCAATAACATCTGCAGAAAAGATCCAAGATTTACTCAAAAGTATTTAATAAACTGCTCACAATATTTACATCATGGCTAACAAATGCATGAAAAGCAGATAAAAGGAGAAAAATGTTCCACTTTTTCAATAGCTAATTATTTGACAACTACTGATAACTAACATATAGTAATGTAATGGTGCAAATGTTTTAAATGCACTTTTAACATGACCATGAATTAACTCTCATTTGCATAGTGAAGGATTAGTTGAATTATTTGAAGTATTAAAGTAACGTGTTATGGCAGGAAAGTTAAATCTGGTATATTCATTTTAATGTCACCTTATATATATTCATGTGTGTTAAATTTGAAGGGACAAAGTATATTTTCCCTCCCCAATATATTGAGGTGAAGTCTTTGTGTTTAGAGAGGGATGCAAGCAGGGGACATCCTAATTTGGGGATAGCTCCAAAACTCTGGAATGTTTCCCTCATAAAAGAAGAGGGTGCGTTACACATGCTTAGGGCAAATGTGTGTGTTTTCATTGCAGTAAATATATGTGCTGCGTGATTACTGTTCAACTATACCTCTGTTTTTATTCTTTCATGTGCGGGTACTAAATGGCTACAAACATTGTGGAGAAATTAGCTTAAACATGTTTTATTACTCTATATGAAATGGAAGCAGCTTTTATGACAGGGACAAGAGAGCTGGGGGAGGGGACATTCTTCTTAAGAGTTTCAGCATGTCAATTATCAGGGAAATCTACTTGTTTTAAACAGATGTGTGTGGTTAATTACTTTGTATTAATAATAACAGTATGTGTAAAGGAAGCTGGAAATATACAATGTGAAACCTTTTATTTGAAGTAGAGATGTGAACAATAGCTCAAATGGCTGGAAAGACAACAGGACAGATGAGTGTGTTCTCTATATTGGGCCTGTGTGAAGTTTGACTATTTGAAAAGCATCTCTAATACTGCTTAAGAGCATAGGTAATGTGTTCCTCGTTATTATTGATATGAAAGTGATTTACATGTATTACGTATATTTAGCCAACTATAACAACTATATCTTAAAACATACTTTTAACTTGTGTGTGGTAGCCTGAGGTGGGAAGATGGACTCAGGGACAAAGGGCCATAAAGGGGATGTGTGTGTGCTGGCTGCAAGATGTGAAATAAGATAAGGAAACTTGTTGTTTAGAGCAGGTTCGTACCAGACACCAAAAGGTATGTGGTCTTCGTCCAGCTGAAAGAGACTTTTTGTTTCCGGGTTTCTTCTGCTGTGTCGCACTGATTGGGTGCGACAGGCCATGTGTTGGTCTCTCCCAATAAGATGACCTCTGGGGGAAAGCAGGCACACACCTCCTCCTGTGTTTTAGTATGAAAGCCTGTGTTTTCCTTTGGTTTGCGCTCTTGTTTTTGACTGGCCGTTCCTGAGACCTGTCTCACACGTGATTCGATGATGTATTTGTATTGTTACTTTGTATCATTAAAACAAGATTATTGTTTAACTTGTATTCTGGTGTTTCTTAATCCCTTCCTTTTTACGAATTTACCCAGTTTATCAAACGACACGCGGAGATGAGGTTGGTTTTAAACATCCTCCAAATCTCCAAGAAATGGTGACCCGACGTGTCTGAGTGGGGTGTTTTCGGGGAAGAGACCGCCAGCAGCCAGCGGACGAATGGTCCGGAGAAGAGGCCTAGAATAATCTCTGACAACTAAAACGAGGACCCTACAATTGAAAGGTGAGCAGACAAGCCTGTTTCTATCGAAGGTCTGTAATTGGCTGAACTACATTTTAGAGTTGTCAGAGACATATTCCGGTGTCATAGTTGTTGCGGTGGAATATACAAATACGTGTTTTAGTTGGAAAGTAGGATATTGAGTTCCTACAGCCGGAAGGGTATTGAAGTCCCTGGCTTAAAAAGTGGAGGTATAGAGTCCCCACAGTTAGACGGTCTGGAGTAGTCAAATGGTAGTATTAAGTCTCCATATAAGACTGACTCAAAATAACTAATCCACAGCTGATACGTGTTTTAGTTGTAAAGTAGGATATTGAGTTCCTACAGCCGGAAGGGTATTGCAGTCCCTGGCTTAAAAAGTGGAGGTATAGAGTCCCCACAGTTATACTGTCTGGAGTAGTCAAATGGTAGTATTAAGTCTCCACATAAGACTGACTCAAAATAGTTGTAAAGTAGGATATTGAGTTCCTGCGGTTGGAAGGGTATTGAAGTCCCTGGCTTAAAAAATGGAGGTATAGAGTCCCCACAGTTATACTGTCTGGAGTAGTCAAATGGTAGTATTAAGTCTCCATATAAGACTGACTCAAAATAACAAATCCACAGCTCGACGGGGTTGGAGATGAGTTATTTATGTTAAAATTGAATCAGCAAGTATTTCAGCGTAGGGTATTGAGTCTCTAACGGCTGGAAGGGTATAGAGTCCCTGGCCTAGTGGAGGTATGGGAGTCCTCACAGGCTATACTTGCTGGGGAAGCCAAGTAGAGTATCGAGTCTCTATCCATGGCTAAAGTATATGTAATGTGTATTTGTAAAGCGCTTTGAGTCATTGATAAAGCGCTATAATAAATATAAGGATTATTCTTATTATTATTAAAGTGAATAACAAATCTGAGGTTCATAGGAACCAAAAGGTGCGTTATAAGTCTGTTGGGTTTAAACTCCCATTCTGTTGAAAGAAATATCGCATCTTAAAAGCTGGACAGACAGTAAGGAGGATATATTTCTTGTGAATAAATAAAAAAAAAACAATATAATAATTAAAAAAAAAAAATAGTCTAATTCAGATCAATAGATATGAAGTCTGTGAATATTTACTGGTAACAAAGACAGTAAGTCAGATGAATAGATACGAAGTCATAATGAAGGGAGAATTTTAACGAGAGGACCGTGAGTTAAGAGCTTACGAGAACAGTGGGTTCAAGCAGAAAAATTGAATCAATCAATCAATCAATGTTTATTTATATAGCCCAATATCACAAATGTTACATTTGTCTCAGTGGACTTCACAGTTTGTACAGAATATCAGTACGACAATACGACACCCTCTGTCCTTAGACCCTCACATCGTACAAGGAAAAACTTCCAGAGAAAACCCCACAGTTTAAAGGGAAAAATGGGAGAAACCTCAGGGAGAGCAACAGAGGAGGGATCCCTCTCCCAGGACGGACAGACGTGCAATAGATGCCGTGTGTAAATTGAAAAGATAATACATTTGCAACATAGGTAGTCCAAATGTTTTGAAATGCATGTGTGTATAATAAGAAGATGAATCCACGAGGATATCCATCCAGGACTTATGATCCAGGACCGCAGCCACGTCTCAAGATCCAGGACTCGCAATCCATGACACAGGACCGCAGGATCATCCATGACTCCGGATCCCGGCGTATATAGACACCAAAAAGAAAGACATTTGGGGAAGCTGGGTTAATCGGAACATGAGAGTACACAGGTATAGACAGAGAGAAGGAAGAAGTAAGATGTCCCCCGACAAACTAAGCCTATATCAGCAAAACTAGGGGCTGAATCTAATCAGCCCTAACTATAAGCTTTATCAAAAAGGAAAGTCTTAAGCGCACTCTTAAAAACGGATAGGGTGTCTGCCGTCCGAACACAAACTGGAAGCTGATTCCACAAAAGTGGAGCTTGATAAGAAAAGGCTCTGGCTCCCATTGTACTTTTAGAGACTCTAGGAACAACCAACAACCCTGCATTCTTGGAACGCAATGCCCTAGTAGGACAATAGGGTATAATGAGTTCTTTAAGGTAAGATGGCGCCTGCCCATTAAGGGCTTTGTAGGCGAGAAGAAGAATTTTAAATTCTATCCTGTGTTCTATAGGGAGCCAGTGTAAGGCAGCCAGAACAGGAGTAATGTGGTCCCTTTTCCTAACTCTGGTTAGTACACGAGCTGCAGCATTTTGAATCAGCTGAAGCGACTTGACTGACTTCTTGGTACACCCTGATAATAAGGAGTTACAATAATCCAGCCTTGAAGTAACAAATGCATGGACTAGTTTCTCTGCATCGTTTTGAGGCAAGATATGCCTGATTTTTGCAATGTTACGTAGATGGAAGTAGGCGGTCCTTGAAATTGATTTTATGTGGGCGTTAAAGGATAAATCCTGATCAAATATAACACCAAGATTCCTTACAGTCTCACTGGAGGCCAAATTAATGCCATCCATAGTTAATATATCTTTAGATAATTTGTTTCGTAGATTCTTCGGGCCAAGTACAATAACTTCAGTTTTGGTCGTGTTTAACATCAAAAAATTTAAGGTCATCCACGTTTTTAAGTCCTTGAGGCAGTCTTGAATTTTATTTAGATGATTAATTTCATCAGGCTTGATTGATAAATATAGTTGAGTATCATCCGCATAACAATGAAAGTTTACAGAATGATTCCTTATAATATTGCCTAATGGAAGCATATATAGGGTGAACAAAATAGGTCCAAGCACTGAGCCCTGTGGCACTCCATGGCTAACTTTGGTTTGCATGGAAGATTCATCGTTGACACGTACAAACTGAGAGCGTTCAGATAGATAAGACCTAAACCAGCCTAAAGCAGTTCCCTGTATGCCAACTAAGTGCTCTAGTCTTTGCAATAGGATATCATGGTCGATAGTATCAAATGCAGCACTAAGATCGAGTAAGACAAGAATAGAGACAAGTCCCTTGTCAGAGGCTATTAGAATGTCATTTGTGACTTTAACCAGAGCAGTCTCTGTGCTATGTTGTGTTCTAAAGCCAGACTGAAAATCTTCAAATAAATCATAGTTTCTTAAGTAATCACACAGCTGTTTTGCGACTGCTTTCTCAAGAATTTTTGAGAGGAACGGAAGATTAGAAATAGGTCTATAGTTGGCTAAAACCTCTGGTTCGAGGTTGTGCTTTTTAAGAAGCGGTTTTATCACTGCTACTTTGAATGATTTTGGAACATAGCCTGATAATAAAGACATATTCATAATATTTAATAAAGAAGTGCTAATTAATGGAAAAACTTCTTTTAACAGCTTAGTTGGAATCGGGTCTAAGATACACGTTGATGGTTTAGAAGAGAGAATCATTGAATTTAATTGTTCAAGGTTTATGGCTGAAAAGCATTCTAGTTTACTATCTAGTGTAATATTATTAGAACTTACGTTTCCGGGAGCTGTTGATAACACTATACTGGTCAAAGGCAAGAGGTCATTGATTTTGTTTCTAAGAGTAACAATTTTATCGTTAAAAAAGCACATAAAATCATTACTACTGAGTGCTATGGGAATAGAAGGCTCAGTCGAGCTGTGGCTCTCTGTCAGCCTGGCTACAGTGCTGAAAAGAAATCTTGTATTATTCTTATTCTCATCTATTAATGAAGAGTAGTATGCTGCTCTCGCTTTACGCAGTGCTTTCTTATATTCATTGAGAGTAATATGCCAAATTAAACGAGATTCTTCAAGTTTAGTGGAACGCCATATCCTTTCAAGTTGTCTCGACTTTTGCTTTATTTTGCGGGTTTCGGCATTATGCCATGGAGCTAATCTATGTTGTTTTATTTTCTTCTTTTTCAAAGGAGCAACAGAGTCTAATTTTATTCGCAGCGCATCTGTAGCACTATCAACAACATGATCAATTTGGGGGGGTGTACATTTTGTATAAGTTTCCTCCCCTACATGCAGACATGCTATCGAGTTAAGTATTGGTGGAATCTCTTCCTTAAATTTGGCTATAGCACTAACAGATAGGTTTCTGCTGCAGGAGCTTTTGGCTAATGCTTTGTAGTCTAGTAACAGTACTTCAAAAGTTACTAAGAAATGGTCGGATAAAGCAGGATTATGCGGTTCGACTAATAGTTGCTCAATTTCAATACCATAAGTCAGAACAAGGTCAAGAGTGTGATTATAGCAGTGGGTTGGTTTATTTACACTCTGACAGAAACCAACAGAATCTAATATAGAATTAAATGCAACAGTAAGGCTATTTTTATCATCGTCAACATGAATATTAAAGTCACCTACGATAATTACTTTATCTGTTTTAAGTACCAAAGCTGATAAAAACTCAGAGAATTCTGATAAGAATTCTGAATAAGGACCTGGTGCACGGTACACTGTAACAAATAAGATTGGCTGCAAAGTTTTCCAGGTCGGATGCGTAAGACTGAAAATGAGGCTTTCAAAGGAGGTATAATTTAATTTTTGTTTAGTATTGATAAGTAAACTTGAGTCAAAGATTGCTGCAACTCCACCTCCTCGGCCCGTGCCTCGGGCAATATGAGTATTGATATGGCTGGGTGGAGTGGCCTCATTTATGCTGACATATTCTTCATGTCTCAACCAAGTTTCAGTGAGACAGCATATATCAATATTATAATCTGATATTAAATCATTTACCAGTATTGCTTTAGATGCTAGAGATCTTATGTTTAAGAGACCACATTTAATCTTCCTGTTTTGTTGCACTGTAGTAGTTGTTACATTTACTTTTATTAGGTTATTATGTATGACACCTCTATTAGGTTTTACCTTAAATTGTCCTTGGGCAGACACACACACCGTTAATATTGGGTATTTTATTGGGGTCGGGATTCCTATGGATGACTGCCTAGGAGAGAGCGCAGAGAAGCGTGTAAGACTGCGACTCTGCCTCCTGGTCTCAACTCCAGTTTGTCATGGATTAAGTCCACAGAGCCCTGAAATGTTTGCCGAAATGAGATTTGCACCTTCCAAAGTAGGATGAATGCCGTCTCTCTTAATCAGACCAGGTTTTCCCCAGAAGGCTGTCCAATTATTCACGAAGCCCACATTGTTTGCTGGGCACCACCAAGACAACCAGCGCTGAAATGATGACATGCGGCTATACATGTCATCATTGATCAGATTGGGGAGGGGACCAGAGAAGATTACGGTGTCCGACATTGTTTTAGCATAACTACACACCGACGCCACATTAAGTTTGGTGCATTCTGATTGGCGTAAACGAACATCATTACCACCGACGTGAATAACAATCCTACTGTATTTACGTTTATTTTTAGCCAGCAGTTTAAGATGCGCCTCAACGTCGCCCGCTCTGGCCCCCGGAATGCATGTGACTGTGGAGGCATCGGTCTCTAAATTCACGTGTCTCATAATAGAGCTACCAATAACCAGAGTTGGCTTCTCAGCGGGTGTCTCGCTGAGTGGGGAATATCTGTTAGATACGTGAACGGGTTGGTGGGGACCTGCGGGTTTCGCGTTATGCCCCTTCTGAACAGTCACCCATTCTCCCTGCTGCTCGGGAGTTGCCGGGGGACGGCTAAGAGGAGCTACCTTTTGCCGGTCCGCACCGGCTAACATGGGCTTTACTGTAGCTGAGTTATTTTCTAAGATGCGGAGCCGGGCTTCTATGGCTATGATTCCCGCCTCCAACCTAACAACTATACTACATTTAACACATGTATCGGTACCAGTAAAGGAGGTAGGGGAGTAACCAAACATGAGACAGTTAGAGCAGGAAATAGCACCCGAGGGTGGGGAAAGAGCCATGGCTAGCTATCAAGCTAAAGTAGCTACCGTTAGCAAACCCGAAAAGAGTGTAGGCAACTGTGGAGTTACAGTCGCTAAGAGAAGGAGAGTTTGTGAGTGCTTAAGCTGTAGTAACGTGTGATTACAACGTCAGGCAGTTGCCGTGATCAAGAGTTTTAAAACGATCGATTAAGTTAAGATAACAAGCTATCAGCAACAGAACAGGCACACGGGATACCCGGAGATGACAACAACAACCGGAAGTTACAACATGCTTACCGCAATAGTGGTCCGTGTAGAAACAGCTGTATTGAGCTCAGAATAAAAGGAAATACCAGAAGTGTTAATTGTTGAAAGAAGCCCCCTTTTCCTAAAGAGGCTGAGAGCTACAGCCGGGGAGAGAGAAGGGGGTGTCAGTATTTGTCTGTGAGAGTTCCCCCCCCTTTTTCCTTTAAAAATTAACAGATCAATGTGTGATTTGTGTGATATATTGAAATAAATAAACAATGATTTGCTGTTATTTAAATATAGTCTTTGAGAACTGATTGATTCCGTTGCATTGCGTTGTGAATTTCATGGTATTTGTCTTAACTATAATGTACCCACATGCATGTGGTTTCTTTGTCCCAGTTCATTTTAAAGTCAGCCGCCTCATGGCTAAATCTATTTGACCCCATAAGGTCAAGAGTCATTCTGTTAGGCCACCATCTTGTGAAAGACAAACCATTGTTCTTTTGTCACATTTTGAATTAGAAAAGAGTTCATTTTGCTAGATCAATTTATCTATAAATGTTGTAGTGGGAGTTTTGTGTTTGCTAACATTTTTAGGAACAACAACACCAGGAGATGAGTAAACTCAAGAATCCGTGGAGTGTAAATACATTGAGAAAAACACATTTTTATACTCTAACTTTTTGCACATCATAGACAAGGAATTTAGACAATATAAATAAATATTCACCAAAAGTAATAACTATAATGGAAAGTAGACATAGGCCTACACTTGAGTCAAATTATATTACTGTGATCTGATCAGTGTGCTCTGCAGGTTTACTATTGTTCTAAGTAACAATGGGATTTAAAATATTGGAGAAAGTATGGAGATGTTCTTTCGTAGTGTGTGAAATATGTGATGCTTGAAACAGGTATTTCAATTTATGGAAGAAAATGGTTTCCTGAAAGAGTCAGGTTGGGTAGATATGTAACAATGGATGAAACAATTTATAGAGGGAGTTTTTGTAATATCATTAGTAGACATTAATGGTGTTGTTTAGATGGCATTTAGCAACTAAGACAGATAGTATGATTAGAAAGAGACAGAGTGGAAAGGGTTGGATTGATTTAATCTCAGTGTGCTAGACTTCTTATGGATAATGCGTCCCGGGACCTGGACTCCCCCTCTGAGTTAGAAAGGCTACGACCCCGTCCCTCCAAGCAGACAAAAGACCTAACCCAACAGGAGACTCCTCCTTCTCCATCAAACAGACAGAGAACCAGAGCTGAACCGTCTCTACCTGAGGCATCCAGAACCAAACCGTTTGCTGACATACAGGAATACTCTCATCAGTCCCTCAGACAGGGCATGAAGCTGAGCCACGAGATTTGGCACAGGAGCAGAGTGGGGGACATGAGAGCAGAATCCGCCCTCCATAAAGCAGCAGAGAGACTGTAAAGGAGGAGATGAAATGCAAAGCAGTGCAAAGAACAGTGGCATGATGTGGGCTGCAGATGTGACTGGGCCAAAGGCTGCCTAAAAGAGTTACAGCGGAGGGATTCAAGAGCTGATGGACTGAAGAGAAGACAGAATCAGAGGGGTTGGCATAGTCGATTTGAAGTGAGGAGGTCGGGGTCACGGCTTGAGACAACCAGGGGAGGAGAAAAGGAAAACGGGAATGAGTGAGTTTACACATAAACACACTTATTCACAAAACGCACATAGAAGACACCACATTTAAAGAACTTGAATTGACTTGATAAATAAGTAAAGACAAAAAGAGGTATTAATCATGAATTAATCTATTGGTAAATTCAAAATAGCAGTAAAGAGGAAACTATTAAAGTAAAATGAGAAAATCATCCTAAAAACACACTGAGGGTTAAAGGGGGAGACATGAGGGAAATATGCACTACACTTTAAGCAGGGGGTGTTTTGGAGTAGCACAGTGTAGAACCATATTCTTCAATCTTTCCATCATATTAATAAATCATTCTTCAAGAGATTTTTATTCATGTGTGAATAAAGTAGTGATCTCATTTGTTACAATATTGATTTCACCATTGTGGCATAGTTATTACCATAGGAGGGCTTTAGGATGGAAACTGATTTTAATCCTTGATAAAGTAAAGGGTGATGGTTGCATGTTCGGACACCCAAGGTTCCACACACTGCTAAAGAGTTTAACATTGTTTTTAAGTAGACCAGAATTGAAGATAAATGAGTATAATGAGCTATGAAATGCAGAGCTACACAGATCCTAGTAATGTTTTGACTTAAGATAATAGTTATGTACACAAGTTTCTGAATTAGATTTATTAGACATTTTAATACTACTTAGGTGTAAATCAATTGCAGTAGTAGTAGCACTATTATGAAGTGAGTTTTGTACCAAGTTGCAGGAAATGTGGGAAGCAGCCGTCCCGATGACAAGTTAGAGATATCTGACTTAAAGTGGTAATCGTGAATTGATAAATGATGGCGCTCCATATATGACTGATTTTTGTAGACAGAGGATACTGGCCTATGCTGAAATATCAAAGTCTCTGCAGAGCACGACACATGGCCAATGAAACTGAGACCAAATGAACTTTGACCCTGACTGACCGTGTGACTTGAGAACAGCACTATCAATGACTGACTCTGGGGCTGACCAAACTTGACTTTTCAACCTGACAGTGTGGGTGTGAATGAATTTCTGCATGTGATCAGTGTAACTGCATGATTCTAAAACAATAACTAACCAAGCATGTTTTTAGACTAACACATTATTTTGGAGCTCCATGGGAAACACAGGTTTCCTACAATTCCACACATTTGGAAAAACGCACATGTGACCCGTTTCTAATTCCCACAGGAGTTGGCGGTTTGCAAATGTAAAACTCAAACTAAAATCTAAAGATTCTGTTTCTTTTAGGACTGCCAGCTGGAAATGAACACTTATTTTCCCTGGAGTGTTTACTGTGAAAAATGATGGATGTACTTTTGTGAATAATGTTTGGTATTTTCTTATAACCACTGGTTACCTGAAGGTTTTCTTCCCATACAGAAGTTTGTTACACATGTGTACATGTGTAAAAAGGGGGAGTGTGGAATTTTTTCATTTAGGGACTGGAAGAAACCTGCAGCCCCAACTCAGATGTTCAATCTGACCATTGATTGACAGTTTTAGATTTAACCTGCTCCATATCTGGGGATAAGATACTGTTTGATTAATGTTGACATGTTTCTAATATTGATTGAGTTATAACAGGTAACACAGATGCAGAATCAGTGGCCGAGGGTTTACTGAGAGAGGTAATTCCAGAATGAGAATGAGAAGGTGAACTGTGATAATGAAAACAATTTTGTAATATTTCAACAGGTATTAAGTAACTGAGGTTTGAAATGTAGAAAGAACATATTACAGCTAAGTTAAAACATAGTAATGTAATGAGATAGAATTTAATTTAGACAACATCTTGTAACTAGCCTGGTAAAGAAGTAAAAGCCATAGACTGTTTAGATCATTATTGGGATGTACATTTAATTTAAATTCATAATAGAAAGACATTTGATGACATTATGTTGGATTTCTGTATTCATTTTTCAGCTTGATAATATCTAAGCACTGACGGGTAGAAGCAGTATCACCAGGAAATTATTCACTTTGTCAGTATCATGATTTTAGTTGTTTTTAATCCATAACATTAGTGTGTTTCTTTACCAGAGACATTAGCAGTTCATATTATATTTAGATTTTAAATAGGATCTCAAGGATTTCATTTATAATAACACAGATGCTTGTCAGAAATTCAGAGCTATTGAGATATGTTATTTAGTTCACCTGAAGATGTTGGGGTTTATTTTGTTGACACAGGCCAAGTATTAGAATTCTGAAGCGTCCTACCAGTGGTGGGTCAAACACCTGAGGGCCCAGGAGCCCTGAGCGTAGACTTGAGGAGTGGGTAGCAGATTTCTCCACACAGGTTCCTAACGCCAAAAGGGGGAACTCGAGGAGCAGGAGGCCGACACAACGGAGTTCGTCTGGCTGAAGGTCGTCAGGCCTACGTGGCTCAACCCCAGGTTCTCCGGCCCCCACTGAGTGACCCAGAGGACATCTCATGCCGTCCGCCGAGGAGCAAAGGGGGACATCTGATACTACTCGAGCCAGTGTGCAGCGGGGAACACTCCGGCTAGGACCTTGGAGGACATCCCTACAGCAGACGACTGGGAAGCTGTCATCAGCGGACTGGAGGAGAAGGACCTCGCGGACATCCCTACAGCAGACGACTCGGAAGCGGCTGTCAGCAGGCTGGGGGACTTCTCGAGGCAGCAGAGGAGTCTACTTCTCTCTGATCAGATTCATCAGTTCCACCTTTGAAGGAAAGGCCGCATCTCCCCCTCCCTATCAGCTGCCCTTGTTGGTGTTTTCCGCTGAGGGGGGGGGGGGGGGCCTGACGATTCAAAAACACGCAAGGATGCTGCTTTCTGGCACTCAGGCTCTCACTCTGATAGTTTCTTCACTGTCATTGGAGGTTGTTTTCTGTTCCCAAAGGTTTAATGAAGGGGGACAGACACAGTATCAAAGAATGACAGTAGTTTTGTTTCAAATGTCTTATGTGTGTTGGTCTCGTGAGGTGAGACCAAAAGGGGGAAATGAAGGATTAGTTGAATTATTTGAAGTATTAAAGTAACGTGTTATGGCAGGAAAGTTAAATCTGGTATATTCATTTTAATGTCACCTTATATATATTCATGTGTGTTAAATTTGAAGGGACAAAGTATATTTTCCCTCCCCAATATATTGAGGTGAAGTATTTGTGTTTAGAGAGGGATGCAAGCAGGGGACATCCTAATTTGGGGATAGCTCCAAAACTCTGGAATGTTTCCCTCATAAAAGAAGAGGGTGCGTTACACATGCTTAGGGCAAATGTGTGTGTTTTCATTGCAGTAAATATATGTGCTGCGTGATTACTGTTCAACTATACCTCTGTTTTTATTCTTTCATGTGCGGGTACTAAATGGCTACAAACATTGTGGAGAAATTAGCTTAAACATGTTTTATTACTCTATATGAAATGGAAGCAGCTTTTATGACAGGGACAAGAGAGCTGGGGGAGGGGACATTCTTCTTAAGATTTTCAGCATTTCAATTATCAGGGAAATCTACTTGTTTTCAATAGATGTGTGTGTGGTTAATTACTTTGTATTAATAATAACAGTATGTGTAAAGGAAGCTGGAAATATGCAATGTGAAACCTTTTATTTGAAGTAAAGATGTGAACAATAGCTCAAATGGCTGGAAAGACAACAGGACAGATGAGTGTGTTCTCTATATTGGGCCTGTGTGAAGTTTGACTTTTTGAAAAGCATCTCTAATACTGCTTAAGAGCATAGGTAAGGTGTTCCTCGTTATTATTGATATGAAAGTGATTTACATGTATTACGTATATTTAGCCAACTATAACAACTATATCTTAAAACATACTTTTAACTTGTTTGTGGTAGAAGATGGACTCAGGGACAAAGGGCCATAAAGGGGATGTGTGTGTGCTGGCTGCAAGATGTGAAATAAGATAAGGAAACTTGTTGTTTAGAGCAGGTTCGTACCAGACACCAAAAGGTATCTGGTCTTCGTCCAGCTGAAAGAGACTTTTTGTTTCCGGGTTTCTTCTGCTGTGTCGCACTGATTGGGTGCGACAGGCCATGTGTTGGTCTCTCCCAATAAGATGACCTCTGGGGGAAAGCACGCACACACCTCCTCCTGTGTTTTAGTATGAAAGCCTGTGTTTTCCTTTGGTTTGCGCTCTTGTTTTTGACTGGCCGTTCCTGAAACCTGTCTCACACGTGGTAGAACCTGAGCCCGAAGTACTCTGCAGAGTGCTTCGTGATTCGATGATGTATTTGTATTGTTACTTTGTATCATTAAAACAAGATTATTGTTTAATTTATATTCTGGTGTTTCTTAATCCCTTCCTTTTTACGAATTTACCCAGCTTATCAAACGACACGCGGAGACGAGGTTGGTTTTAAACATCCTCCAAATCTCCAACAATAGTCATTGACTTTATGAATTTCTGTTGTTTAGATCAGCTTTCCTTTGCATGTGTGCTGACATTTACCTAACTTTCTGTCCCTCCACTCTAACCAAGGATGCCTGTTCTTAAATTCCATAGCCTGACTTTCGGTCCACAAGGCTGGCCAGGAGCTCTCATCTGTGTCCGAAACAAGGAGATAATATAAACATTGTGTTCTGTTTATGACTGCACATACACACACAAAGCTACACACATACACACACACACACACACACACACACACACACACACAATCAAGTTAGCTAGCAAGTTAGCTAGTTAGCTACAGTTACGTTAATGATAACCATGCTAATTTCACTTACCGGGTAAATTTGTGGTAGCGCCGGGCTCGTTCTCTGTCACCTTTAGGACAGCCGCCTGACCTGGCTTTTCTTCTGTAGTGGTAATAGGGGAAAACTTCGGAAAACATTGAAATATTGTCGTCTGTTTTCGTTTCATGTTTGCTTCCTGTTTAGCGCTCCACGAACTTGAATGGTGGACGGATCAAATTCTGATAACGTTAGAGAAACGTGGGGTTTGTCAGAGCCGAACAGAGTGTGTTGCTGTTGCCTAGCAACAGGCCACAGGCGACGGAAGCCCCAGACGTCCAAAAGTATTAATACAGAAGGGGCGAAAGCGTGAAAGCGCAGCAGCAAAATGATGTTGTTACGTATCATCGCTCATTCTGGTTAAAGTCACAAATGACATTCTAATAGCCTCTGACAAGGGACTTGTCTCTATTCTTGTCTTACTCGATCTTAGTGCTGCATTTGATACTATCGACCATGATATCCTATTGCAAAGACTAGAGCACTTAGTTGGCATACAGGGAACTGCTTTAGGCTGGTTTAGGTCTTATCTATCTGAACGCTCTCAGTTTGTACGTGTCAACGATGAATCTTCCATGCAAACCAAAGTTAGCCATGGAGTGCCACAGGGCTCAGTGCTTGGACCTATTTTGTTCACCCTATATATGCTTCCATTAGGCAATATTATAAGGAATCATTCTGTAAACTTTCATTGTTATGCGGATGATACTCAACTATATTTATCAATCAAGCCTGATGAAATTAATCATCTAAATAAAATTCAAGACTGCCTCAAGGACTTAAAAACGTGGATGACCTTAAATTTTTTGATGTTAAACACGACCAAAACTGAAGTTATTGTACTTGGCCCGAAGAATCTACGAAACAAATTATCTAAAGATATATTAACTATGGATGGCATTAATTTGGCCTCCAGTGAGACTGTAAGGAATCTTGGTGTTATATTTGATCAGGATTTATCCTTTAACGCCCACATAAAATCAATTTCAAGGACCGCCTACTTCCATCTACGTAACATTGCAAAAATCAGGCATATCTTGCCTCAAAACGATGCAGAGAAACTAGTCCATGCATTTGTTACTTCAAGGCTGGATTATTGTAACTCCTTATTATCAGGGTGTACCAAGAAGTCAGTCAAGTCGCTTCAGCTGATTCAAAATGCTGCAGCTCGTGTACTAACCAGAGTTAGGAAAAGGGACCACATTACTCCTGTTCTGGCTGCCTTACACTGGCTCCCTATAGAACACAGGATAGAATTTAAAATTCTTCTTCTCGCCTACAAAGCCCTTAATGGGCAGGCGCCATCTTACCTTAAAGAACTCATTATACCCTATTGTCCTACTAGGGCATTGCGTTCCAAGAATGCAGGGTTGTTGGTTGTTCCTAGAGTCTCTAAAAGTACAATGGGAGCCAGAGCCTTTTCTTATCAAGCTCCACTTTTGTGGAATCAGCTTCCAGTTTGTGTTCGGACGGCAGACACCCTATCCGTTTTTAAGAGTGCGCTTAAGACTTTCCTTTTTGATAAAGCTTATAGTTAGGGCTGATTAGATTCAGCCCCTAGTTTTGCTGATATAGGCTTAGTTTGTCGGGGGACATCTTACTTCTTCCTTCTCTCTGTCTATACCTGTGTACTCTCATGTTCCGATTAACCCAGCTTCCCCAAATTTCTTTCTTTTTGGTGTCTATATACGCCGGGATCCGGAGTCATGGATGATCCTGCGGTCCTGTGTCATGGATTGCGAGTCCTGGATCTTGAGTCGTGGCTGCGGTCCTGGATCATAAGTCCTGGATGGATATCCTCGTGGATTCATCTTCTTATTATACACACATGCATTTCAAAACATTTGGACTACCTATGTTGCAAATGTATTATCTTTTCAATTTACACACGGCATCTATTGCACGTCTGTCCGTCCTGGGAGAGGGATCCCTCCTCTGTTGCTCTCCCTGAGGTTTCTCCCATTTTTCCCTTTAAACTGTGGGGTTTTCTCTGGAAGTTTTTCCTTGTACGATGTGAGGGTCTAAGGACAGAGGGTGTCGTATTGTCATACTGATATTCTGTACAAACTGTGAAGTCCACTGAGACAAATGTAACATTTGTGATATTGGGCTATATAAATAAACATTGATTGATTGATTGATTGATTTTTAAGAGGGTATACGGAAATCACTGGCATTTTCTAGTGGGTATACGGCGTATACCAGCGTATCACGTAGACTACATCACTGCTTGTACTCCCTGAGTATCGATGGCTGTGTGTTTCTACTAGGGCTGCCCTTGACTAAAGATTGTTTTAGTCAACCAATAGTCGTCAATTAAGGCGATCAGTCGACTAATCGTCGCACGTTTATGATTATAAATATATATTATTTTTTTTATTCTTTATTTTTTCCCAAAATGGTTTCAGTCTCAAAGGCTGATAAAGAGTGATATTATAACAGCATGGTACATTGTGCTTCACATAACAGGGCTTAACGCTAACTTTTAAAAGTGGTTGCCAGGCTGGCAACCAGGCATCAGCTTTTGGTTGCCAAAACTGAAAATAGGGATGCCATTTTTAGTCACCTTATATTTTAAATAATTAAGATACTATACAGTTATACATCAACTTAATAATGAAAATGTGACAAAAGAATGTTCAAATGCTTTACAATAAGTCATTAACGCAATTATTTGAAACTAAAGTGGTAGTAAACTTGTCTTCCCTCAATTGCTGGTATACTAAATACCAGTAGTGCAGCTATTGTCATGTTCTTCACAGATCCCTCAAACATGAATTGAGCAAGTCACTAGTTTCGTCATCCGTTGTCTCCCTTTCAAATGTGGGTTCTCTTGACCTTTTTGTGCTGACCCCCACCATATATCCATTGGCCCTTCAGCATTGAAGTCTTGGATTGGCCAGACTAATACATTTCTAATGTTAAATAAATGAAAAGCATTCACAGACAAGAATTAGATATTAATTATTAATGCTGTAAATTACCTTTAATATGTCTAACTATATTTAAAATGTGTTACCTTTTTATAGAAGTGATTATATTTGAATGCCAATATTTTCCTATGGTAAAGTTTCGTGTTGCACTTTTATTTTGGTAGTAATAAGATCGGGACTCTTATTTTGAAGGAACTTTTACCAGAAGTGAATGCACAACGTAGCAGAATGTACATATATATTTCACCTCCCAAGACTTTACACATTTCGGCCCATTCCCAAACCGCCCCCGACACCCTACCCCTACACCCTACCCCTCCGTTTGCGCGTTCACGCGGAGGGTCCGCCATATTGAGGGCTGTTCCAAACCAACGAGTGTGGAGCGGTGTGGAGGGGGAGTGGGCTATCAAGCCCTCAAACACTGAGTCTGCAGTGGTGCTGACTTGAGACCGGTCTCTCCCTGACCGGAGTCACGCTGTGTGTGTCCGTCAGGAAACACGCTGTTTACAAGTAGTTCCAGCAAACATCCACTGATAAACTGCGATGTAAACAACCTCTTGATAACCTCATATGTTTTTAACTTAAGATCATACCTGTGTTTAGTCTAGAAAAAGGTAAATGTGTATATTTTATTATAAAGTTGTGTATATTTACAGACTGTTGCAAAAACTAAGAAGCTTATAAACATCAGGTTTTAAACTAAAAGAGCTTTGAAACACAATTAAAGATGTTTGGAGTTTTATTTGAGTTATTAATTTAAATGTTTTTGTCTAAGAGATGCTGATTTGAAACCGTTATTACATACAGTTACGGCATTTCCTGTTTCTGCCGGAGAGAGGGGAGTTTGTCCCAAAGCTTGCCGCTGTATTTACACCCTCCATCTGACAGGAGGGAGTCTCGTTGAGCTGCGAGTGTGGCTACAGACGGAGTTCACTCCGTCACGGAGGGGTAGAGTCGAGGGAGTGGTTTGGGATTGGGCCTTCCTCTTTGCTTTTCGTTCGGGTTCATCTTGCGCTTTATCAGTTGAATCACTTTGAACATTCGTTTGAGATGTTGATGGGTTGGCCGAAGTTTTTACCCCACAGTCAACAAACTTAATTTGCCATTTTTTGTAAAACAAACACACGGCGCACCGCGCACGAGATTAAACGTGCATCGCTTTATGGCTCCCTAATCATACCAATGCACGTGCAATTTAAGTATCAGGTTCCGACTGGTCACAACAATAATTAAATATAACTCTTAATACAACAAATAATTAACATTTATCTATTTTGGGGAACACATTTAGGTGTTTGCTGTCCTTATTTCTTCATGTTAAAAAGTGGTTGCCACTGATGGCAACCAAAGGCCAAGAAGTGGTTGACATTTTTTTTTCTGAACCGTTACTGTCGAGCCCTGCATAAAATATAAAATAAACCTTTGAAATATACAATTAAATGTAGCGCATGAGAGTCACAGAGCATTCGCAGCGGTCCGCCCGTCAGTGGTGTAAACAGCAGAAGCTCCGGTTAGGATTCTTATTGTGTGTTTGAACAAGCAGCGAGGACACACATGGAACATTTCGTTTTAGTTTCTATTATTCATATCTGACAAAGTAACAGACGTTGTCGTCGGGATAATTAAGCTCGGTGTTTTGTTATGAAGCCGGCATTCAGGAAACTGCACTATGATGGTGTGGATATGGACGAGACTTTTTGCCGTCGTAGTTTGCTCGACCTTTTTTCTCGCTCAGAAAGATCCACACTTTATTTCCCGCCCGACCAAATTAACTTAATGACCAGGCTCTGCTCTGAACGAAGTCTGAGGGGGTTTCCAGCTGACGCGTCATAGCACATGTAGCGCACGGATGGAGCTTCTTTTTTTTTTATATAGCCTACATTTTTTTTATATATATAATTTTTTTACACTTGGGATTTACTTGTAGGCCTACTCCCTGAGTATTGATGGCTGTGTGGTTGTACACTTGTGATGTACTTGTACTCCCTGAGTATCGATGGCTATGTGTTTGTACGCTTGTGATGTACTTGTACTCCCTGAGTATCGATGGCTGTGTGTTTGTATACTTGTGATGTACTTGTACTCCCTGAGTATCGTTGGCTGTGTGTTTGTACACTTGTGATGTACTTGTACTCCCTGCGTATCGATGGCTGTATTTTTGTACACTTACAGTATGATGTGCTTGTACTCGCCGATTATCGATGGCTGTGTGCAGCAAAGGTTTCCTGACATTTCTGCGTTAATGAAACAAGGAACCTGGAGATGATAATCAGACGAGGAAAAGGGCACGAGCAGCTTTCTAATGCGTCATCCTTAAATCACCTTCCTGATCTCAGGTCAGTCCAACAAACAGCGTCTAAAAGAAGGAGAGAAAGAGGCCTGACCTCTGACAGGAAGTGAACCTAAAGGTGGAGAGATGTTTACTCCTCAGTCCTCCTGAGGAGCTGCTATAGAGACACAGACTCATCATTACCAGAAACTCCTGTCCATGATCCGACGGCCCCCCGAGGTTAATTTAGCCTCCTACTGTGAGTCACAGTCTGACCCTTGACCTCTGTACTACAACACGCAGGACGCCATCGACATGTTAATATTAACCTCACAGACGCGTCATCGATCACAGCCAAACACGTCGGCAAGTTTATCTGATGTCTGAATACATGAATAATATCTGACAGAAGCAGGAGCTATAAATACGGGGGCGCTGAGCCAGCAGCAGAGAGGAGGAGAAGAAGAGGAAGACACATTTTAATCAACGAAGAAAGAGTCCTAGGAGCTGAACATAGCCACCACAGAAGAAAAAATACTTGTGATCTTCTGGAGGACCTTCGTCATCTCTGTGAGTGACTTCACATTTTCCTGTTCCGTAGTTAGACCTTTGAGAAGTTCAGGGGTAGAAAACCATGCTCTGTGTTTTGCTCAGTTTCTGGAGATGGAGAGTGTTCGTGCGGCCGTCTACCTGTCCGTCTGTCTTTCCCTGCTGACCTCCCTGTGTCAGGGTCAAAGGTCACCGGAGACGCTCTTCGGACTCATAGACAAAGAGCTGGTGAGGCATCTGTCTGCGTACAGGATCGCTGCAGCGTATTTACACGCTGAAAGAAACTAGCCATGTTGCCTTTTAAATGTTTAAATTATTAAAGAGAATGACTGTTAAGGTGGTAAAATGGTGATTTGAAGAACCTGCTCAAATATAATGTAATGAAAGATAAATATTAATACATGAACCTGGTTAAAGATTATTAGTCAAATATGTGTTGAACTTATTACAATTGATTAATGTAATAGGGTTATAAAATGTTGGTTGAAACATGGTTAAATTAGAAATAACAAATGTAGTATATGTCGTAAAAATCATACCTAATTAAGGTTGTAAGATCGTTGTATAAAAATGTTTTAAGGGAAAATCTAAATGGAATTAATGAGGGTTCAAATGTTTTCAAATGTGTGGTTATTGATGTGGTAAAATTATTATTTTATTCTGAAAATAACTTTTCATTTCTAATGTTTAGTGAAGTCATGTTGGAAAATGTTTTTCTAAATCTATAAAATATTATAGTTATTAAAAACTATTAGGTGGTAAAATACGCATTTGAAAGGAATAAACTAATGAAGATAAACAATAATGAAGCTAAACATATATATTCATAAATACTTACTGTATACATGATCTTAAATTAAGACAGATCAATCGTACTAGAGTTTTAAAATCAGTAAATAATGTTAATGTTGGTTAAAATATGGTTTAATTTGAATGATGGTAAATGTTGGAAAATTGCAGATAAATACATTTGCAAAATCATCGTTTTAAAATGATGTGTTTTATCTTCATCTGCTTATCATACTTGATAAGTGAAATCTTATTCTACTCATAGTTTAATCTATCTGAATAATGCACCTTTGAAAGAGCAGAAAAAATACTGCCGTTTGTCAGAATATATTCTGTATACTTTATACACAACATGAGTTAATGTTAACACATATAGAGTAAAAATAAGTTATATTGTTTTTATAATTTGTGTGTGTGTGTGTGTGTGTGTGTGTGTGTGTGTGTGTGTGTGTGTGTGTGTGTGTGTGTGTGTGTGTGTGTGTGTGTGTGTGTGTGTGTGTGTGTGTGTGTGTGTGTGTGTGTGTGTGTGTGTGTGTGTGCAGGCTGCTCTCCTGGATCAGGCTGACAGCAGTGTGTCTCTCTCTGTGGAGAAGAAGGCCAGCGTCATCCCCCGGGTAACACCAGCTGTCAATCAATCACATCTCATTCATCCATTCATTCCTTCATTCCTTCATCAAGTCATTAATCCATTCATGTCCTTTGTGTTTCCTGCTCTGCTGGTTCATCAGATAGATCATATGTGTAATGTTTTATTTAATGTATTATCTTATTAGAATCAGAATCAGAAACAGGTTTATTACCAGGTAGGTTGACACGTACAAGGAATTTGACTTGGTGTATACATAAAAGTAAAACAAAAATGTAAAACACAGGTAGAGAACTATTTTAAGAAGACTATAATAACATTACAAATTAATAAAAAATAGAGTAAAAGTGTAATCACTCTGATACATGAATGAGCAAAAGGTGAAGAAAGCTAAAATCAGCACAAGGCTCATATACTCACTGCCTGGAGACCAGTGCCATCAGGAAGAATGATAGTTACGTCTGTAACTACGGTTCTATGAGTCCCGGATGACCGCCAGAGGCGGTGCTTTAGAACTGGATATGTCCACCTTGCACATGCGCAGCTCGAGTACAAATAACAGTAAAGTCACTTGTGACCCACGTGACAGCGGCTATATCTGCCGGTGCCGTCAGAGGATCTGTTCCCAGAATATTCTCGCGAGCACACAAGAATTCTGAGTGACAGGATACTCTGGCGGTCATCCGGGACTCATAGAACCGTAGTTACAGACGTAACTATCATTCTATTTCGTCCCTACTGACCGCCAGAGGCGGTGATTTAGCACTGAATGACTTATACCAACCATGTCATGAAAATCCAAACCCTTGCTCACTACTGGAAGCAGCGGAGCTCGGCAAAAGGACCAAAGGATGGGAAGTGGCGACATTAACCCGATAAAACCTGGAGAATGTGCCAGAAGACGCCCACGATGGCGTGGCGCAGATGGTCTCCAGGGGCGCCCCTCTCAGGGCAGCCCAAGATGTTGAGATGGTCCTTGTAGAGTGGCATCTCAGCCCTGATGGCAGGGTCGGCCACTGGGCCCATAGGCATGTGAGATGGTATCGACGAGCCAGTGGGGCAGCCACTGGTTAGAGGGCACAACCTCCTTTAGTGCCGCCATGGCAAACAAAGAGCAACTCCGACTGCCGTATACAGGCTTTAAAGTCCATGAAATGTCCAAAATAAACGTTATTCTGTGTTAATAAATCGCTTCATCACTTTCCACTGTTTCATTTAACATATCAACATCAATGATTCTTTCCATAAATACCCCCCAAATAACATGAAATGTGTGCCACTTTCCCGTGTTATTCCGCTCCGGTAGCGAAAAGCTTGCCAGCCATTAACCCAGCTGTGTGACGTCACACGTGGCAAACACCAGCCCCGTCTGGATTGTTTGTTTTGTATCCTTCCGCTATTTTCGCTCAACATATGTGTAACCGGACCTCGCTAAACTTTTTTTATCTAACAATTCATGATGGGGAAGCGATGTGTAGTTGTGAGCTGTGAATGTTTCCTGATTGCTATAAACATTGATCATGGGTGCGGGAAGATTGTGCACAAAACTCGGGTCAGAATTAAGTTACTACAGGTGTTATGCCAGCTTGAGCTAAATGTCACCAGAGTACAGTGAACTTGCCTAGTGACTGAAATATATAAAAGTTGAAGTGAAATAAGTAAGGCCAAAAATGAATTACGTCTGAATATCTTTATTATTTTTACCACTTTTAATTATTTGTGGTTTCGCACATATACCAAAATAAACTAATGTACACTGCAATAAAGATCAAATGTTACAAGTGAAAAATTAACAAAAGAACCCTTTTTTATTTATCAAACAGTAAATTAATACAATCTTACAAACTTGTGATTTGGAACATGTTGTCATATTTACATGTTTCTTTGGAAAAATAATATTGTAAATGATGTACTTTGTAAATTATTTACATCATGCGAAACCATTTTAACCAGTTCAGCTGCATGACTTATGTCAAATTACAGATTTGGCCATTGAAATCCCTGATAGCGGCCTCCCGGTTCAGGGTAAGTCTTCCGTATCTCGGTTACATCACATGCAGGCAGCGGGACTCTGATTTTTGGGCCGAGTACACCCCAGCACCAACGTACAAACTGTCGATAAGCTGTATATCGATACTTCCTAATGAAAAAAAAGTATACAGATTATAAATATATTTGGAGAAAAATAAAATGTTATGTAGTACTATTATGTAGCAATGGTTACAAATTGGCTTATAACATGATATTTGTATTTTACTTGTACAAAATAAATATGAGGTTGTAAATGACTGCTTGACAGAATCATAGACCTCTTATATATTTCCTCACATGTGTAGTTGTTTCTTTTCCCAAGCATACATTGAACTTGCATACACAGAAAAAATAAAAGCCAAGCTGTTTTTGACTGCTTGAAAGAGTTTAATGGTATCTTTAAAAGTGTACCATATCTGTAGCGACTAAAAGTATTTTATGAAAGCAAAGCTGCAATAGGCAGTTGGGTCAATCAATATTTACTTACTGGTGTAGTGGGCCATCAACTGCTCTGTGTTGTTGTTTGTATTGAAGATACGCTATTTTCAGTGTCCAAACACTGAGACAGCCTTCTCTAAAGCCTGGGTGGCTAATAATGCACCTTGGTTTCTCGTCGGTGTCTTCTATCTGGTCAGTAGGTTGCAAACTGTCTATTTGTTCCATCACCTGCCAGATCTCTCTGCAGCATACACATTCATCTGCAGTGGGCATGCTTTCACAGCATTGACATGTACACCTGAATATTGTACATAACATTAAAAAAAAACAATATCTGCCGGACGTGTGAGGAACAGATGACAAATTAAGATCGACATTTAGTGCAGGTCAAATTAAATAAAACAGTATTTACCATTCAGTATTGCCAACTCGAGTCTCGCCGGATGCGGAATCCGCTTCTCTTTCACAAGTTTCTGCCTCGTTGTTCGATTGCCGGGCAGGAGGCTCGTACTGATAAGGCAAGATGCCTTGAAGTGAAAGGCTAGCTGGTTCACTCTCTACTTCTGTAACTGAATCCAGATAACCCACCGAATCTGAGCTTGAATGATCGCTGTCGCTGTCGCTGTCTGAAGTTGTCGCGTTGCTTGCCATTTGGACTGATTTGATCAAATGGCAATATTTGCCACGTGTGACGTCACCGCTCGTTCGGGAGTGATCGGGGGCGTACTCGGCAAACTTCGGAACCAACATCGGTTTTTAACGTATATGTCATTTAATTATGACCAAACTTTAAACATTCGTATTTATTTTTATTCTGGTGATATCTAAACTACATGTTAAAAAACACCTGTGTTAGATGCATTACATGGCCTTTAAGGGTTAAGGTGAAAACCACCCAATGGTCGGAAGTAAAGACAGCCCAGTAACTGAGCTATGGAAAGCAGCCGACAACCCGGACTCCGGAGCCCCTTGGAGGGCGCCAGTAAGGCTCTGAGGCACGAGGCCGCCTAGAAGGCTGTCCACAGGGGGCACGAAAGCCCCCGGGAGGCGGATGAGTGGGCCGCTGTAAGCGGGTGGCTTAGAGGGGCCCCTGGGCCTGCTGGGAGTGGGCACAGGCCTATGAAGACCCACCCACTGGGCACAGAAACTCAGACGTGCCGTTCTCCTGAATGTCAAAGCGTGCCAGCTGGACAGGCTGATTGAAGTGGGTTTGTGGAAGCACCTTGGGCAGGAATGCCACATTTGGCCAAGGGGCAACACCTGAGAGTCCCACCTCGGGCATGTATCGCTTACGGAGAGGGCATGCAACTCCCCAACTCGCTTCCCTGACGCTATGGCAAGCAGAAATGATGCCTTCGTGGACAGCCACTTAAGCCCCACCTGAGCCAGGGGCTCGAAGGGAGGAGATGATAGGGCATCCGGCAGTAAGGGCGGGTCCCAAGCCGGAGCCCTCGGGGTGCTAGGGGGATGCTGCCGTAAAGCCCCCTCTCAGGAAGAAGGACACCGACCTGTGGCACCCCACAGGGGGGCACGAAAGCGATCACAGAGGGCGATCAGAGGGCGATCACACCTTTGTTCTTTAGCTAAGAGACAGACTCCTGTCAGGACTTCAGGCCAGTAACTCAGAAATCATGATATAATGAAGTTTAAAACCCTCTGAATCGAAAAGTACAACATCACACGTGTATTTGTTTTATCTCCACCCATAAAAGGTATGTAAATACTAGTGTTTAAATGTTGTGATTATTCATAATTGATCACAGATTACTATTGTTATTAATGCACTTACATTTTTTAACCGATTAAAACCATTAATATGTTATATCTCTCTCTCTCTCTCTCCTGTCCCCCTCTTTACTCTCCCTCTCTCCTGTCTCTCTCTCCTGTCTCCCTCTCTTATGTCTCGCTCTCTCCTGTCTCTCTCTCTCCTCTCTCTATCTCTCTCCCTCTCTCCTGTCTCTCTCTCCTGTCTCCCCCTCTCCCCCTCTCTCCTGTCTCTCCTGTCTCCCTGTCTCCCTGTCTCCTGTCCGCCTCTCTCCTGTCTCTCTCTCTCCTGTCTCCCTGTCTCCTGTCCCCCTCTCTCCTGTCTCTCCTCTCTCTCTCTCTCTCTCTCTCCTGTCTGTCTCCCTGTCTCCTGTCTCTCCCTCTCTCCTGTCTCTCTCTCTCCTGTCTCTTTCTCTCCTATCTCTTTCTCTCCTGTCTCCCCCTCTCCCTCTCTCCTGTCTCCCTCTCTTCTGTCTCCCTCTCTCCTGTCTCCCTCTGTCTCCCTCTCTCCTGTCTCTCCCTCTCTCCTGTCTCCCTCTCCCTCTCAGTGTGATGTGGGCGAGCGATGTGCGATGAAACATGGCCCTCGTATCGGTCGGCTGTGTGACTGTCTGAGAGGAACGGCCTGCAACACCTTCTTCCTCCGCTGCTACTGAACACATACAGTACACATACACACACAGACACACATACACACACACACACACACACACACACACACACACACACACACACACACACACAGACACACACACACACACACACACACACACACACACGCACACGCACACACACACACACACACACACACACACACACACACACACACACACACACACACACACACACCTGTCTCTCCTGTCTCTCTGCACGTCTCTGTTTCAGTTTCAGTGGCTGTCCTTCAGATTCATTTATTTTTCTTAAAATAAAGATTCTTCATTAAGCTGCTCGGCTCGCGTGACTCCATCGTTTAAAGTACCTGCATAAAAAATATACACAGTACAAGTTCCTGAAGTCAAAGTATTTGCAGTAAATGTATCTGCAGTAACATTTTACTGTATGAAGTAAAAATATACATGGTTAAAGTATCTGCAGTAGAACTATACACAGTTCAATCAGGAAAGACTTGTTTTAATGTAACAATATATATTTATAGCCAATAATACACGAATGTAAGGATGTTTTGGCGATTAGACCCTAGGCCTCGACGTCTTCTAAAACAGACTGGACAGCAGCACGCCTTCTCATCAACCTTTATTAACACCAACGCTGATGACAACAGCTGCAGCGTCAAACACGGGGAAACCAGGTGTCTCTCAAAGAGAGAAATTAGTCCCTGATATGAGTCAACATTATACAACTTTCTGTTTCCTCCTCTGGAATGTGCTGAACATGTTTCGCTAAGAAACCTGAAACAAGGGCTTCGGTTAACAGAAACCGTCCTACTACATTAAATACGCCAGTAAATACCCCACTGGTCAATTTAAAAACAGAGGTTGCTAACAAGTTTCTAAATGAGACGACTAAACGTCATCACGCTCAACATTAGCCGCCTTTAGCTTAGCGGTGGTGACGTGAATTCATGTGACAGTGCTGTAATTTTTCTGCATCATGGATGTATAAAGAGAAGGTGCCATCCCCATGTTAACAACGTTGAAGTAATATCACGTCCCGATATGGGCTGTTTATTATACCACTAGGAATTAGGTAACCACCTTTCTCCAGTGGGAAAGTAACAAGTACATATACTCAAATGCTGTACTTATGTACAAAGAGTGACAAACTAAATAACAAGCTATTAGGCTACATATTTTTCTCTAGTTTATTATTTTAAAATCCATGGTCAACTAGTATTACAAGTTTAATTAAAATGTAGTCAGCTGCGCATAACTGAGATCTCCATATTAAAAAAGTGAAATTTTCATCTATCTACTTGAAAACATTTGCTCTATGAAGCAACTGTAGCTATGAAATTCATATGTTTGCTGGTTGAAAACGCAGAGGGTGATGCTGCATTGATGCTTTCATCATGTGGAAGTGGTTGTGGTTAGATCTCAACTGGGTTGGAAAAAGAATAGACGCTACAGGGTTGGACTTCAAAAATAAAACAGGTCTTAGGGTTAAGCCTTTACACAGCAGGGTGGTACACACAAATGGTAAATACTCTTTAACAAATGTTTTTATATGTCTAGGGCCTTTATTGTGAAAGGTGAGAAGGGAAGGATAGACATGGCCTACAGTTGAATTGTCAAAAATACAGGTCCTATGTCTTTTTCTAACCACTTTTCCATAACCTCAGGAAAAAAACTTCATGGCGTTAAGGAAAGGCATGAAGGAGAATTCAGCAGGAGTTAGGAAACAGACTGCACTGACAGCTGGCCACGTATTCATGGTGTGGCAGTGGATGTAATTAATGTGCTTCTGTCAGGTGAAATAATTTTTTCCGTGGATGCACAACTAAAAGCATCTAGATACTTCTTCTGTTCATGGCTGACCCTCAGAGACTTCAGGTTCACTCTTCTAAAGTCGGTTGTCCTGCTTCAGACGTGGAAGCCTCACTCAAGGTTCAAGGTTCTTTATTTTTTCATACGGACATATCTACAGTGTAGTTATGCCAATGAAAATCTTAGGTCACAGGCTTCTCCAACAGCGCAACACAATAACACAGATAAACAGAAAAATATAGTGCAAGTAAATAGTAAATAGTAAATACAAAAAGACAAATAGTTTAAAAAAGTGAAATAGTGCAATAAGAGTCTATATGCAAGTTCAGTCAGACAACTCACATGTTCTTAATATGTTTATTATAAGCAGCAGTTTGAGTTTGGCGTCTATGCTCGGGCCTCATCACTCCACAGATTTACAAAGAACATTGAGTGATGATTAGATAACTATCCCCGGAGTCGACAGGTGGAAGCTGGGGTGGAAGCTGGGGTGGAGCTGGGGCAGGCGAGCAGCAGCAACATGAAACACAGCAACAGGAACATGAACGCAGAAATAACAAGTGAACACAGCAGTGGCAGCAGCGGCACAGCGAGGCAGAGGCAGGAAGACCTGGCAGCTTGAATAGAGCGGCATGTTTAGGAGACTGTGATTGGGTGGTTGTAAGAGGGACGAGGTGCGACGTGTTAATGTATCATTGGTGCTGGAGTTGACTGCCTGAACTAGCTCGCAGGCTTCGCCTCATTTATTGGAATGATATATTAGAGAAATAGAGAAATAATGACAAAGTAGCAGATGAATGTTATGGATGTTGTTTCAACAGTTCAGGTGTTTAACAGATGTTGTTTCCAAGTTCAGTTGTTTAGCAGTCTTATTGCCTGTGGTATGAAACTGTCCCTAAGTCTGCTAGTTTTAGTCCGGCAGCAGACAGAACAGTTTGTGGCTGGGGTGATGGGGTCTTTTATAATCCGGAGGGCTTTCTTCCTGAGACGCTGGGAGTAAAGGTCCTCCATGGATGGCAGCTCCGTCCTGGTGATGTTCTGTGCAGTTTTCACCACCCTCTGTAAAGCCTTACGATTTAGGGCGGTGCAGCTGCTGTACCAGGCCGTTGATCTCGTAACAAATTAAAGGCAACTAAAATAATGTATGCTATTTTTCATACAAGTAATATGAAGATCAATTCTGCATGTAGTTTTCATCGAAAAATTCCAATATACAGGTATATATTAAGTATAAAAAATGCCCGTAGGGTGTAATAACCTTTCATTAGCAAGTTAGTTAGCAGTAACCAGAGTTAAATAACTTCATTATGACTTCATCCTGTCTGTTCTGTGGATCTGACTCATTATTTCAGCCTATGAATAAAACTGTGTGTGATTCAGAGAACCATCAAAGGTATTAATTCAATTTAAGATGATTCACAGATCAGACAGACATTTTATCCAAGAGCATCACAGAGACAGGATGACATAAAGGCCCAATCCCAAACCACGCCCTACACCCTACCCCTCCGTTTGCGCGTTCACACGGAGGGTCCGCCACATTAAGTGCTGTTCCAAACCAACGAGTGTGGAGCGGTGTGGAGGGGGAGTGGGCTATCAAGCCATCTGGAGACCGGTCTCAACGCTGTGAGTGTCCGTCAGGAAACACGCTGTTTATAGCAAACATCCACAGATAAATTGCGATGTTAACAACCTCATGATAACCTCATACATTCTTTTTAACTTAGGATCATAACTGTGTTTAGTCTAGAAAAAGGTAAATGTGTAGGCTACAATTTATTATAAAGTTGTGTATATTTACAGACAGTTGCAAAAACTAAGAAGCTTATAAAAATCAGGTTTAAAACTAAAAGAGCTATTACAAAAAAGCAACACAATTAAAAATGTTTGGAGTTTTATTTGAGTCCATAGTTTACATTTTTTGTCAAAGAGATGCTGATTTGAAACCGTTGTTACATACAGTTACGGCATTTCCTGTTTCTGCCGAAGAGAGGGGAGTTTGCTCTCTCAATGAAAACATCCTCCCCTCTGAACCTTGGAGTGACCTTCACTAGCACTTTTAAATTCGACAAGCAGGTCAGCACCGTAGTCAAATCCTGCTTTTTTTAAATAAGACTATAGGCCAATACCAAGTCATTTTTTATCTTTTTAAGACCTAGAAAGGGTTATTAATGTCTTTGTTACCTCGAGACTGGATTACTGCAACGCTCTGTATGTGGGTATGGACCTGAGGCCTGTACTACGAAGCTGGTTCAACCTAACCTGGATATGTTTGAGTTAGCCGGTTGGCCTAATCCAAAACATACGCGCTCTCGCTATACGGTACTACGATTCGGGTTATGAAGTGAATCGCTCAACCCAGCCGTGTCCCATCTAGTTATGTGCACGTTCACATGAAAGGGGTGGTATTTGGAGCATTCCCCTTAGCAAAAAAATCTATAAAATCCTATAGAATCTTGTAGAAATCTATAGCATGTTATAGAACATAGTCGTATTTGTAAGCCATGCTAAAGAATTCTATAGAATACTATAGAAATCTCTAGATCATTCTGTAGAATACTATACATTTGTACTTTCTATAAACTTCTATAATTAAAACTATAAAAATCTAAAGAATTCTATAGGACAGAACCGACTCATGACATATCTGTAGAAATCTATAGCATTCAAAGAAAACATTCTATTCTATAGAATGATATAAAAACTCGTCTTTAAATTGGAATAGAGAAAATCATAGTAATCTACATCATTTTGTGGAACTGAGCTGCTTTGCAAAAGCTGTACGGGTAGATCCCTTTGAAATCTTTACAACTGTATACTGGATTATGTGCCCAATTAAATTATGTAACCTATACATAACCATATACAACCATACAACATTTTGGAATGGAACTCTAAACTGAATGAATGTCACTGTCCTTGAATTCTGATGTAAATGCTCCAGAATTTCTGTGACTGCATCTGTATCTATACGTTGATCACTTTTGTTATGTAACTAATCTGTTACAACTGGAGATTAAAGCTAAGTGACATATAACAATATCTATTGTTAGTGTGAGTCTGTTACAAACAACTCATTGGAGTCTGCAGTACTCTACTCTGTTTTGCAGTCTATTATACACTGTAAAAAAAGATCGTAATTTTACAGGAAATAACTGTAAATGTTTATAGTAATTATCATGTTTTTTCAATAACTTGCAAAATCCTGTAAAATGACAGATATTAATGATAAATTAACAACCCAAAACATTATTTTAAGTATTTTGCCAATAACAACAAATAACGTTTATTTCCTTCTTTTTTTTTACAGTAAATTTACTATATAATATTTACAGTATTTTTGCACTTTCAGAAAATACATGCAGATGTACGTAAAATAAAAAGTATTATCTGTAATTAAATATGTAACTCGTAATATAAAAGTGTATTACTATTATAAGACTTTAAGATATTTCTTTATAATTTGAAGGTAAACATAAAACTGTCAAAAGAAAGCGTCAAATAAAAAAAACGTAAAATGTAAGAAAATATTTTTACATAAATCATTTTCTCAATATTTGATTGAATCCACCACAAACACAAAATATCCAATATTGAAACAAAAGTAAATAAATATGTTCTCATTAAATTCCTAACTTACTGTATTGTAAACATCTACAGTTGACAATATCATTAAAAAAAAAGAAAAATCATAGAAAGTGGAGAAATCTCTGCAGGGAGGACCAAGGTTTAAAACACACACTGTTATTTACTCAACAATAAGTCACAGTTATCCTTGTTTTATTTATGTGTTCTGTTGCTGTGTTTTTTTTTTACCATTGGTCAATTTACAGTAATAAGCCTTAGTTTTACAGTATAATGTATGGTTTTCGGATTCTGGCCAACAGCCAGAGCTACGGCACTTGAAATAGAATTCAGCCAAAACACGGCAGACAAGTCAGGCATGTTTGGAATTAATCCACAACACTCCTGATTGGTTAATATAAACGTAATCGAAGAAACCTGCCAATGAGAACTGTCCGCGCCTGTCGTTCACATTTGAAACATCCATGTCAGTTTGAGCGGGTCTCCTCCTGCGAGCTACAGCTGTCTGTATGTCTGCTGCAGGAGTTTATGGATTAATATCGGAATCGTTTTACATCTACACGTTAAATATGAGCATCGGGACGTCAACAAAGAACAGAAGACTTGAGATCTGGTGAGTCCTGCAACTGTAATGGAGTTAAATATGTATTTAGATAATCCTTAGTTTGTGAATGTTTTATTTTTTATTTAAGGTTACGTTTCTTCTTCTAGTTAGCTGAGTTTCTTCCCTTTAAGTTGGTATGCATCATTAATAGGTTGTTAAATGTTAAGAAGCCCTGAGATGCTGTTTCTTGCAAGATGTTGCGCCCGGGAAAACCTCTCTCCGTCAGGACCAGAACCTCTCTCCATCAGGACCAGAACCTCTCGCCACCTCAACAAGGCCCGCCCCCCCCACTGACACTTTACCTCAGCCACAACGCAGACTCTGCATGGAGATCACAGGATGGTAAATAATGCAATGTTTAAATATTGCTTACTGCACATATTTTATATTCTATAATTTATTGCATTCTATTTCTTAATATAGTTCGCTATCTGTGTACTTTTAAAAAAATTGTATGTACGACACCTCCTCATACGTGTGAACCTACCTGGCAATAAACCCGTTTCTAATTCTGATATTTTTGTCCTCTAGGTTGCACTGCCACGTCTACAGTAGCGCAGAATGGACGGAGGAAACATGATTGGGCCTCAAGTTTTTTGCAGCCAATATACATTATCCTACAACTTGGGATAGGAGGGTGAGTGAACAAGTTATCCATTTGTTGGAACCTACATCCCCATTGTTAGACGTACTAAATCCTGCACACTGCTCCTTCCAATTGACAATGTGAACATACTGCATGTCGCCATTTTCCAATTTCTGTTATTTTCAGTTGAGAATGTTTCAAAGTAATCTTAAAAAATTCAACTTACTTTTTGTTTCTACTGTTTATAAGTAGGATGTTTAAATATGAAATGCTGTATTCATTAGTTGTACTATAATTCTACAAATATTTTTATATTTTAAGTTTTCAGAGTAATTGTTTCCTATTGAACATTTTGTGATGTCATTTTGTTGAACCTGTTTGATTGGAAAATGTTAGAAAAAAGCTGTAAAATAACAGTATTCTAGCTGTAGATCTTTAGGTTCTGTATTTATTTTAGTGTTTGATCATACAAATCTAATAAAAAAAATGTAAAAAACTGTTTTTCTCATCAGAACTTTATTTAAGGTATTTTAATGTAACATTTTAAGACAATGGATTTTGAAAAGAGAGGAAAGTTTCCTCTAAAATCTTTAAGGACAATTTATGTATACTAATTGCTTTTGCACTTTATTTCAGTTAAAGTATTTTTACTCTAATTTTATGGTTTTTGTTTGGCAGCTGCTGCTGCCAGTCATTTTACCATTTTTTTACGGGTTTTTTGCCGTAGAAGTATTAGTGCTGTACTTTTATTAAAGGTTATTGACTGTAAAAAGAGCAAATAAATCTGTAAAATTAGAGTGTTTTCCTGTAAAATCTTTAACCTGTTAAACCCAGAGCCTGTTTTTCAGGTTTCAGGCTCGAAAATGACATTCCCAGAACAAATGACCATATCTTCCCTTCTAAAAGGGTTAAATTAATAATCTTTTTTCTCAAAGTAATGATAAACCTGTCAGTTGGATGTAGAAAAGTCAGATTCAATATAGATGTTTTTTATTTTAAAGAAAATTCAGATTGAACATGGTAAAAAACTGTAAATTATAGTATCCGTCCCAAAGATATTTTGTACTTAGAGTGAAAACTAACCTTGGATGATGGGTTAGTAGACTAAAAGCTTTAGGAATCCAAAGTAAAACATAAGTACCCTTTATCAAGATTGATGCAAAACAAGTGATATTTGACATTTTTAGACAGATTTAGCAAAAAAAAACCTCTTCTAGGGCCATTTGGGTGGATTTTTCATATCTCTTGCTCCCCTTGCTGGATTTTGACATGTGATATCTCTTTCTAACCGTCAGAGCCAATGGAATCGAGGGGAACTCCCACATAGGCCTTATTTGGTCATGTGTGTGTATTATACGGCCGCATAGCCAAGACCGGAAGCAGCAGCCACTCTGGTGGCTACCATTAGCAGCTAACCTTTGCTCTGCGATTTTTACATAAAATTGGAATTATGGATTATAAATAATTCCAATTATTGCCCAGGAACTTTATCAACCTATGGATTAACCGATTCAGCCGTGTTTTTTCTCGTTTTAATGCCATTGAACACGTGTTTTGATCAGATTAACAGCTACGGTGAGACGATCTCCCTAGAAGCTACGTAAAAGTACGTGTTGTGATGTCTGTCTTTGCTTCCCCTGTCGCAAGTTCAGATCACTCAGTGATGATACTATATACCTAAATAATCTATGGAACCTCAGCTTTAATCGGAGATCTTGTATGTGCAGCTACGATAAGTAATAAGGGTACTTTTATCTTGAGTTCTGTGCCAATGACCGTTAGCATTTTTCGCTAAGGGGTCATTTAGATGCTACTTATGAGACTTGTGTTTTGTTTTGGTAAAAACGGTTTATATCGTCAGTTAGCTGAGATTATTTCCGTTAATCTGGTATAACACATTAATAGGTTCTTAAATATTAAGATCCCCTGAGACACAGTGTCCTGAAAAAAAAAACCAGGGTCCCCGCCGGCGGGGACCTTGGGGCTTATTTAAGCAAAATTCCCGTAAATTAATGTTATAAATTCTGCAGAACAATTTTATAGAAAACAATAGCAATTTTCTATAAGATTCTATAAATTATTTGGTGGAATCTATAGTAAAATTCATAGGTGAATTCTATAGAATATTTGCGAATATCCTGCAGTATTTTCTACAGAAATTCTATTGAAACAGCAATAGATTTTTCTATAGATTATTTTGCAGAATCTATAGTAAAATCCATAGGTAAATTCTATAGAATATCTGCAAACATTCTATAGTATTCTTCAAAGAAGTTCGATAGAAATGTCCACAGATTCTATAGCAGGGCTATTCAATTACACATTCAGTTGGGCCAGATTTTATAACTACAAAATTCAGCTGGGCCAGACATTCAGCGGCCTGTAAAAAGCGGGTAGTGACACATTTTAAACCAACACATATTACTGCGATGAAAAACATGCAATTTTTTAATCTAACAAAGGTAGGTCAAAAAGTGCATAAAAACCCAACAAATTAGTATTCATTTAACAGAATCTGAAAAAAAAGTGCACAGTTGTAGCATTACATTTGTTTGCTTTAGAAGTCAAATATTCAGTTTATTTTTTTTTAACCAGACTAGTGCATTTACTGAATACAATAATAGCAGTCTTAATAAATGTCCTCACATACAAAGAAAACAGCTAAAGAGCTCCAATGCAACACAAAGAGGTAGTACTGTAGCAATACTATTTTTTCACTTTTCAAGTAATAACAAAAAAATCATAAGTTTTGGTCCCATTTGACCCAGACACATTACAAAGTGCATTTAAATGAATACAGAAAGAACTGTCAAACCCTTCAGTGCACAAACCCATAACAACGGATACGGGTAACTAACATATGAATGAATACTACACTACACGTCTACTATAGTAAACTAGGTGCTTACTATCACCTCATTTGTGATTTGTCATCACTGACTTTCTCAATGGAAGAAGGGACATTTTTTATTTTTTTAACAAGAGCAGTGATTTTTGGCTTATAGGATGTCAATGCAATCCTAACGGCCCGTCCATACACAGGCATGAAAAAGAAAAAAATCTTTCAAAGCTTCGCCCATTCACTTGAATGGGGTGACGTAGAAGATTTTTTATCTTCGCCGAACTGCATTGTGGAGAGCGGAGAATGGCTTTGCAAGGATCGTGAGCATCAAAAGTTGAGCAATGTTCAACTTTTGATGCTCCCAATGTTTGCGAAGCTGGCATCAGCCAATCCAATCCCGTTTATGCAAATCCCGCCAGTGCAAGCGCTAGACAATCAAACCGCGTGTACTGTATGCAGATACCACTGCGGTCTTTTCCATATTAAAATGGAGGATAAATTAATCATCGCTGTAGGAAATGTCCCGGTCCTTTACGACTGCTCTCTGTTCACCTACCGGGACCTAAAACGGAGGAACCAGGAAAGCTGTTTATTTGTCCTCATACTGCCAGGCAGGGGGGAGTGTGTGGCAGAGAAATTCCTTCTGGAGGGAACACAGGGATTTTAGCCTTTGCAGACCATTTACATTTAAAACACTACAGGCATGGAGAGAGGTGGCAGAGACAGTTGGTGAAACTGGTAGGTTTTCACCTGTTTGGGGAGTTTATATCCAGTTTACTTCGTTTTAACATTGAACGGACAGGCTTTGTATGCCGGGGGTGGGAGATTCCTGGGAGATTCCTGATTGGTTGTTGGTCGCGTGAAATAGCCAAGTTTCAGACACGCCTATAGCATCAAGATTTTTCAAGATTTTTTTCATGCCTGTGTGTGGACGGGCCGTAAGACATTGGTGAAGAGTACTGTCAGTCAGGGAGCAGCGAGTGCTACTTTTGATTGAGTTCATGTGTGAAAAGCTTGATTCACATGTGCATGTTGATCCAAACATACTGAGCACACAGATCGCTACTTTCTGAACGTTAGGGAACTGCTGTTTTTTGACATCACTCCAAAACTTTGCTGGCCCGTTAGTGCGCTGCATGTCAATAAGTTCCAGTGTATATTTCCCCTTGTTGATGCAGGGGACCACTTCCTTTGCTCTGGTTGATACGTCCCCCTCTTTTGCAACAGTGAAGCGGTCTCTGGCAAAGCCCATCACCTCTGTGGGCAGAGCAAGTCCATCCAATCGACCGGCAAAGTTCTCTTTCAACCTCGCAATGACCCCACGGGCCACCAGTTGAATAGGCCTGTTTTATATAATATAGGTCACAAATTCTATAATATTCTATAGTATTCTACAGAATGGTATTCTACAGAACAGTTCTATAGAAAGCTAGACCCTCCAGAAAAACGCGATCCTGCGATCGCAGAATTGACCGCATAATCAGCAAAATGGCGCAGATTTTTAAAAGGCCGTATATTTATCAAAAGGCCGCATTATCCCCGCATATTTCCACACAAAGTTGAGAAAAAAAAAAGTTAACTCAACTTGACGTGAAGTAGTGATGATGATGACGTGACGTCATCAGCTCGCGCATCACAGAAGGTAAACAACACCGTAGAGTAAACGTGTGGAACTCACACGACGAACATTTCTGCTAAAGACCGGGCAAAGCAGTACCCCGATGTCTTTCACGAAAGTGGGGGGAAACTATTCTGCACCCTGTGCAACTGTGTGTTGGAGCATACGTCTTAGAGAAAATCGACGGTGACGACCCACTTTGATTCATTCAAACATTCGAAAACGCTTTCTGCTGCTGCGGACAAGAAAGCCAAACAACGTTCACCGAGGCATCAACCTCCAAAACTCTTTTGAGGGCTACAAGAAACGAAGTGAGTAGCCTACAAGATTGAAGCTGGTCAGATAACGAACGAGTAAATGAAAACAGAATGAGGCGGAGAAGTGTGTGTGTGTGCGTGCGCGCACGTGTGTGCGTGCGTGTGTGTTTAAAATAGCCCCATTGCTTTTACAATAAATAAACATTGAATGTTTTTAATTGAATAGGAAAGGGGTTTAACGTTAGTGGCAGGATGTGTGTGAGAGAGAATAAATAAGACAGCCCAATATTTAAAAAGAAATCTATTCTTTTTCGCAACTTTCCGCATATTTCACAACTTCCCGCAATTTCACCAGATAAAATCACATAAAAACCCTGCATGTTTTATCGCATAATCAAGGATTTTAGCCTGCATAATCAAGGATTTTAGGCCGCATAATCTAGGATTTTTGCCCACGTTTTTCTGGAGGGTCTAGAAAGCACCCATGGGGTTTTCTATAGGATTCTATAGATTCTTTTCTACAAAAAAACCATCTACACAGTAGGCTATATATTCTCTATAGTACTATAGTATTCTTTAGATTATTTCCCAGAATCAATAGTAAAACACGTAGACAATGTCTATAGTATATCTGCAAAAATCCTGTAGTATTCTACAGAAAATTTCTATAGAATTCGTCCATACATTTTTCTATAGTATTCTATAGATTTTTTTGCTAAGGGTCGACCAATCACAAACATGGACAAGCGTACTGACAGCGCATGCATACAGTAGGCTATGTGACACTGTGAGTGTTGCACGGCCAGATACGGCTCAGCTGACTCAGATAAGGAAATATATGATACATTATGATGTGATATGAATGATAATGGGACACATCGACGTCTGCACTCACAGTGCCGCGGACTGTAAGCAACGTAATATTACTTTGATCCGGTTACTTATGTTGTGGCAGATATTTAATTAAGCTTTCTTAACGTAATAGTATAATAGTTATAATAGTCGGATTGCTCTGAAGATGGGAGGTGATGTTCTATTAATTTTCACGTTCACACAGTCGGTGATTTTGGCCGGCCGTCTTTCCTGCAACAGCAGTTTAAACTGTATTTCCTCCGCACACTGAGCTCTGATTGTTCAGCAGGCGTGGTGCTTTCGCTGAGTTGATCTCTTATCTTGGAACCTATCCTGCATCGGAGCACAGACTAGGTTCCAGGATAAGTCACCATGGAGATCTAGCCCGCTAAAAAGTGAACCAGCCTTGTAGTACCGGAAATCCCAGAAGTTATCTTGCTAAACGAAAATCCTGCTTCGTAGTATACTCCCCGGGTTAGCCGCACAGCATAAGTTACCACGGAGATCTAGCCCGCTAAAAAGAGAACCAGTTTCGTAGGACCGGAAACCCCGGGTTTTCCCTGAAGTTAGCCGGCTAAGCGAAAAATCCTGCTTCGTAGTATACCCCCCAGGCCTCAATTAAACACCTGCAGCTAGTCCAGAACGCAGCTGCACGTCTTCTGACTGGCCACAAAAAGCGTGACATCACCCCAATTTTGGCCTCACTCTACTGGCTTCCAATTCAGTTCCGAATTGATTTTAAAATCATTTTATTTGTTTTTAAAGCACTAAATCGGCTGGCTCCTGCCTACAGGCCTATAGCAGAACTCCTCCATCGCTAAACCCCAGCAAGAGCTTTAAGGTCTGCTGACCAGCTGCTGCTGGTAGTGCCCAAGAACAGGCTCAAAACCCGAGGGCACCGGGTCTTCGCAGCAGCTGGCCCCAGGCTCTGGAACACTCTGCCCCTCCATGTGAGGTCAGCACAGACACTTTTTTTTAAAAATCCTCACTAAAAACACACTTTTTCTCTCTGGCCTTCTAGTCAGAGCGGAGTATGACCCCTGACTATTCCCCGTGGTTTTATTTTTTATATTTCTGTTGTAAATGATTGTCTTTTATTGTGAATGTAGTAATGTGTTTTTATTACATGTACAGCACTTTGGCTTGACCAAACATCGCTTTTAAATATGCTATATAAATAAAACTTGATTTGTCCCAAAGCTTGTCGCTATATTTACTCCCTCCATCTGACAGGAGGGAGCCTCGTTGAGCTGTGAGTGTCACTCCACGGAGTTCACTACGTCACAGAGGGGGAGTGGGTAGTGGTAGGGTGTAGGGCGTGGTTTGGGATTGGGCCTTAGTTCCCAGCAAAAGCAGAGAGTGTAATCACTCACTCTCTCACAAATACACACAAACACATTTTCATTTTATTTAATCTGTTATTCTTGTTAAGGGAGTTTGAAGTAAAAACATTTAATATTTACTCACAAAATGGTACAAAATTAACAGTGACTCCATGTGAAATCTCCATGATGATTTTGTATCTCATAATATGAAATTACGTTTATATTCACTTTAATATTGTCAATCTTTGGGTACAGTCAATATACAATGCTCGGTTTTTAAATAAAAAAATAAATACTAAAGCACTTCCATTAGTTTGTTACAGGCTTTAAGGCATAGATCAGATATATTGAATTATGCTGGCACTGGCTTTCAAGGGTGGCAGGATAAACACATGCAGGCTCATACATGTCCGTATGCTTCTTCACCAAAACAAATATTTAATAATAATATTTTCTTTATAGCATCACACTCCACTGAGAATCAATAAAAACCAACAGTAGAAAAGCGATGGATTGTGTACAAGCGAAGAGGAAAAAACAAGGAAATGTAAAAGACGGTAAACAAACATTGATCGTCCAAGTATTTTAGTGCAATGTCATGACAACAGCTACTGAAACTAGAAAATACATTTCCTCCAGAAAATGCGTGTGAATGCTGTAAACTGTGAACATTTGTGGCTGAATTTAGCTGAAAATGCAGGAAAAGCTGAATATTTTATTAGCTGAATGGTAGCTGCTTTTAGCTACAAAAACCAAGTAAGTGTGTTGCTGACCTTAGCAGAGAAATCCAGAAAAGTGAAATAATTTGAATAAAGTTGTTACAGCTCATATGCATTGCAATGACTTCCATGTTAAAAAAAAAAGACTTTAAAAAGCTGAATATTTCAAAAAGTATAAAATATTTTTGAAAGATTTGAAAGTTTCCCATCATGTGCTGAAAAGGCTGAATAGTTTAATATTTGAATGGTTTCTGTAGCTGAAAATAAGCTGAAGTTATGGAGAGCATTCACACTAATAAGGGGAAGAATACAGACTCAAAGAACTATAGTGAAATGCTGTGGCACAGCATTCGCACTAATAAATGATCAGTAATGTATGGAACATGTTACACTGCATGGAAGGATAACCAAGAAAGATTACTGTAACAATTAGTTAAAGGTGACCTATCATGCAAAATGCACTTTTGTACGTCTTTTATACATGAATATGTGTCCCCGGTGTTCCAGGGAACTCACCAAGTGTCAGAAAACACAACCCTCTCTATTTTCCTCTATACCCAAATCTCTTAAAAAGGGGCTGTAACGGATCTGATACAGACTGATCCAGATTTGAACACGTCTGTGATGCCACAGCAGTGGCGCTACGGCTATTGGGCCAACTCCGCCAATCAGGAGGAGACAGCCACGGACATTGCCGTTCGAAAGCGCTGGCGACGCAGTATTACATATGCCAGGCCTATAGATGGTTCTGTTCTCACAGAATCAGCCCATGCAAAGACAGTGTTAAATTGAGCGAAATGAGGAATGGCTAAAATGCATGATCTGTTTGGTATTTTGAAAAATAAAAAGTATAAATATGCCTTATAGGTATGGTCCTACACTATATTATTCAAATATAGCATTATAAGTCCACTTTAAACAGAAAAAGGTATGGAACTTTAGCATTTCAAACATTTTGCAGACTTTCCATGGATATGTGAACCCTTGAAGAGTCTCCAGCTCCTGGCTCTGCCTCTCAGTTCTCCTCACTCTTGAGTCTGATGAAGCTGTGAGGACTGACGTCCAACACATTTATGTGTATTGACCTGATAACGCCAGGGAAATTTGCGGTTACAAAATGAGCAGCTAAAGAGAGTCTCTCCTGTGTGATTTCTCATGTGTCTCCTGAGGTCAGCCTTGCTTCTGTAGGTTTTCGCACAAACTGAGCAGCTGAAGGGTTTCTCTCCTGTGTGAGTTATCATGTGTCTTGTCAGATTTCCACTTTCAATGAAAGCTTTACCGCATACTGAGCAATTGTATGGTTTCTCTCCAGTGTGGATTCTAATGTGTTTCTGTAAACTTCCGCTCTGTGTAAAGGATTTCTCACAGAACGCGCAGCTGAATGGTTTCTCTCCTGTGTGAGTTCTCATGTGTGTATTCAGATGTGTTTCCTTTCCAAATCTTTTCCCACACTCTGCACATCCAAATGGTTTCTTGTCCTCAGTCTCTGGTAGTAAATGCCTCTCTGGATCTGAGTCCCTGGCTGGTTTTGGTCCTCCACAGTCCTCTCCATCAGCTTCTGCTTCCATGTGTTCAGTTTGTCTTTGATGAAGCTGTGAGGACTGAGGTTTCTCTTCATCATGCTCACTCTTCACAGGGACAGGGGTGAAGGTGAACTTGGTGATATCTGCTTCATTCAGCCCTTGAAGCTGCTCTCCCCCCTGACTGCTCCAGAGTTCCTCCTGTTCCTGTTTTATGTGTGGGGGGGACTCTGGGTTTACCTGCCCTTCCTGCTGCTCAGGGGGAACCCCTTTATTAACCACCAACAGCTGCTGGACATCTGCAGCAAACAGGAAACACACAGAGGGAAAGTGATATGAGAGTGAAATATAGACTGACGTCTCACACATCTTTCCATGTTAAAACATATACATTAATCATTAGTTCGAAATCAGTTCCACCTAAACAAACTACTAATTCATTATTTAACAATAATGCATGCGCAATAATACTTTGGTTGTATAATCTATTACAGTATGACCTTTACAGGGGACATTTTTATACTTCTGTACAAAAGCTTTCATATCCTTTCAGGTAGGGGCAAAATGGCCACCGGGAGCACCGGGACATTTCCCAGGGGCCTGAAGGTTGGTCAGGCCTGCCAGCCTAGGATGAAGTGTGACCGATGACCAGCAGTAATAAAGCTAATGGGAATAAGTTGACGGGCCTATTAAAACAGGCACAGTTTCAAAATGACATCCTCATGCCTGTCACAAACTACGCTGCGTATCATTCATAACATGTAAGTTAGCAATGATCACAAGAAAGGGAAGGTGGAGTAGAGAAGGAGAGTTAAAGAGTCCTTGTCACAGACAACATGTGTAGTTGATTTTCACTTTTCTCTAGCAAGATTGCAGGAAATGGTAAATAAAAAACGTACTTCTATTTGTGTGTGTGTATCAACACACACACATATATATACACATACACACATATATATACACATACACATATATATATACACACATTTATATATATATATATATACACATACACACACATTTATATATATATATACACATACACACATATATATATATATATATATATACACACATATATATACACACACACACACACACACATATGTAAACTACGCTGCGTATCATTGATAACATGTACAGTGTTTCCCGTAGGATGGAGTCATAGCAGCGGTGCTAAGGCACGTGGGCTCAGCATAATGTGAGCGCGTGGAATTTTTTTTTTTAGTGTGTGCGTGTGCGAAGTGTGCCCCGCCAGTTTGTTTCTATGTGTTAGCACAAGAAAGGCTCTTGAGGCCTAGTACCAGGACCGGTTCTAGAGAATTTGCTGCCCTAGGTGAGATTTTAGGCGAGATTTGATATGTAAAGAATAAATGAAAAATCTCTACAAAAGACAAATACACTACAAAAACTGAAACTTATTGACATAGGTAATAGACGTCAAAATGGCTTCAAATGTATTCAGTATTGTATGAACATGTTTGAATTGGGGGGTGGACGTCACATCTTCTAGTGGGGTCCGGGGGTACACAGAAGGATTCACACTTGTATTTCATGATCCGCAAAAGGATTCACACTTGTATTTCCGGATCCACACTTGTTTTTCAATGCACACACATATGTGTTCCGTTACATATACATGTAAATAAAATCGAAATACGGAAAAAAGTTTTATATGTGTATTTTTGATCCACACATTTGTTTTCCGTTTAAAACCTTTGAACCTGCAAACACAAACTGCTTTCTTTGCATGGATCGCTGTGCATTCGTGTGTGGGTTTTTTGAGACTCCCCTGACGCTCACCCGATTCGTACTTGTAATGTTTTCTATCTATAGCCAATCAGATGTCTCCTCAATTCTAAGCCAATCACATGAGTGCACCCCCAAGAGGGTAGATTTCTTGCGATCATGATGTAGCACTTCATGTACGCATTTTGCGCAGTCCGGAGCTGACAGGTCCATGGAGCCTGCCTGCAGGCGCTAATCTCAGGACACCTCCTCCACTCTCAGTATATTGCCACTTTCCGAACAGGAAATGCACGCAAATGCAAGCCTTTATATTATTGAGGTATAGCGCCACTTTCCGAACCGTTAATGAATGCTTGTGTGCACACAAAAACGGCAGGCAAAACCGTTTTAAATGTGTGTTTCCTGTATGGCGAATACAGCTGCTTTATTTATGTCTGCATGAAGTTGTTGTCAGTGTGGAGGGAGCAGCTACAGGTTAGCTTAGCCTAATCGGTCAGTGCACTACGAAGCCAGTGCTAGACAGTGAACTGTCAACGGGGGGAGCCCCAATGGTCATTATCGGCCGATATTCACTCTTAATAGTTTGATCGGTGCTCTCTATAAAGGCCGATCAGGAGAGCTGGATCTGATCGATATGGACATAAACGCGAGTGAAGTATAACCGCATGGGAGAGAAAGATCAGATCAGCTGATGAGTCTGACGGCTGATTTAAACGGAAAACAAATATGTGAGGATCAAAAATACATATCTAAAACTTTTTTCTGTGTTTGGATTTTATTTGCATTTATATGAAACGGAACACATTTGTGTGTGCATTGAAAAACACAAGTGTGAATCCGGAAATACAAGTGTGAATCCTTCTGTGTGCATGTGTGTATTATGAGACTGTTCTGAGCCCATACTAGAGACCTGATCTATGGGGGACAACTCTAAAACACCCATATGAAAAAGATCGGTTTACATTTGAATAATCAAATAAGTATGTGAACATAACCAATAACCTACAATAGCCAATAACAAATAAATGTAGCTTATTTTATTTTTGTTGTTCATTCATATCTTATTTTACCTATGTAACATTTATTTATGCATATTTTTGTATCTCTCCAACTTTAAACGATATTTTTGGTTTACTGTCCTATAGTATACATTGGAATGATTTCAAACCTGTTTTTATTTATCCTAATAATTAGAAAGGAATGCCTTGGAAATATGTGTTTACATAATTTGTGGTCAAAACGTTTGAGACCCACTGAGATAACTTAGACTAAAATTAACTATCTAAATACTCAGAGTCCTTTACCTCACTGACGCTCTCAGTCCGACAGGAGAGCTCTCCTCCACCCTGGTTGTAGAAACATCTACTACTTATATCCGTTAGCGCAGCTAGCACCAGATTCTAATAAAAGCAGCGCCGGTACCGGTGCGCCCTCTCCCTTGCTTGCTCGCTCTCTCGCTCCCACTTTGGCTGTGAGCTGCGGGCGCCTGATAAGCCAACATCCCCCACTTTCATCACTTACAGCGCCCATCGTACAGAGCAAATGAAAAGTGTAATCGGGGTGAAAAGGGTGTTACATTTACTTAATTATGAATGTTGTTACATCAAGGCCGAACATTTGGATGAGCGCCAACGGTCAAAAATGTTTTTTCCCTCCCAGAGCTACCAGCGCAGCGCCCCCCAGATCTGGCGCCCTAGGCGACCGCCTGTGTCGCCTATGCCAGAAATTGGCCCTGCCTAGTACATACAGTGGCATTGTCTCAAGATTTAGCAAAAATACACCTCTATTGAATATACAGTAACACAAATACTACAAATCCACATAAACAATCAAAAATGAAAAAGGGTTGCCACTTATTATTTTAATAAAAAGAAAAAAAGTAAATAAAAAAATATATATATTTTTTTTTTTGTTTGGGTACCTGGCTGGCGCCCCCTAGCAGCGGCGCTCATATTTCAGCAGCGGTGCTGCGCCACCACTATTTGTATATAGGGGAAACACTGTAGCAATGATCACAAGAAAGGGGAGGTGGAGTGGAGAAGGAGAGAGTTAAAGAGTCCTTGTCACAGACAACATGTGTAGGTATACCTCAACTATGAAAGACAACATGAGAAGATACAAAAGAAAAAATCCAGAAAATCACATTGTCTGATTTTTAAAGAATTTATTTGCAAATGATGGTGGAAAATAAGTATTTGGTCACCTACAAACAAACAAGATTTCTTGCTCTAACAGACCTGTAACTTATTCTTTAAGAGGTTCCTCTGTCCACCACTTGTTAACTGTATTAATGGCACCCGTTTGAACTCGTTATCAGTATAAAAGACACCTGTCCACAACCTCAAACAGTCACACTCCAAACTCCACTATGGCCAAGACCAAAGAGCTGTCAAAGGCCACCAGAAACAAAATTGTAGACCTGCACCAGGCTGGGAAGACTGAATCTGCAATAGGTAAGCAGCTTGGTGTGAAGAAATCAACTGTGGGAGCAATTATTAGAAAATGGAAGACATACAAGACCACTGATAATCTCCCTCGATCTGGGGCTCCACGCAAGATCTCACCCCGTGGGGTCAAAATGATCACAAGAACGGTGAGCAAAAATCCCAGAACCACACGGGGGGACCTAGTCAATGACCTGCAGAGAGCTGGGACCAAAGTAACAAAGGCTACCATCAGTAACACACTACGCCGCCATGGACTCAAATCCTGCAGTGCCAGACGTGTGCTGCTGCTTAAGCCAGTACATGTCCAGGCCCGTCTGAAGTTTGCTAGAGAGCATTTGCAGCAGCAGATGATATACATATATATATATAGATGTATATATATATATAGGTGTATATATATGTGTATATATATGTATATATGTATATATATATATATATATATATATATATATATATATATATATATATATATATATATATATATATATACACATATATATACACACCTATATATATATATATATACATCTATATATATATATACATATACATATACATCTATATATATACATCTATATATACATATACATACATATACATATATATATATATATACACATACATATATATACATACATATATATACATATATATATATACATATATATATATACATATATATATATATATATATATATATATATATATTAGTGGTGGGCCGTTATCGGCGTTAACGTGCTGCGTTAACGTGAGACTCTTGTCGGCGATAAAAAAAAATATCGCCGTTAATCTATTCTCAAAGTTGGGTTGGGAGCTGGGTCTATACTACGCAAGCGATGATGACTTTCACCTTGATAATTTAGCGCGGATGTATACCTAGCCGAATTGCACTGTAGGGGGCGAGATCGAGTCTTTGACCTGTGTTTCTTCTACGGTCTATGGATCTGACCCCGGTCAAATCAGCCACATTAAACGTGACATGCTAACATGGATACAGCAGGAATGAAGCCGCGGGGTTTGCTTCAGGGGAAATTTATTTTTAAGAAGCTTCCCGATGGAAACCTCGACAAAAATAAGGTTGTTTGCACCTTGTGCAATGCGGAATTAGTTTACTGTAGGAGTTCATCCAGTCTCAAGTACCACCTAAACGCAAAGCATCCCTTAGCTAATGCGGAAGATGCCGGGCCGAGCACTGATGTAGCGCGGGGGAAGACTCGTCGTCAAACAACTATCTTTGAGTGCAACCGAGGCAAGCCCGTCAGCACAGCTCTATCAGTCAAGCTAACTAGTCTCCTCGCTCAGTGGATTGCCACCAGCTGCAGGCCCATTAGCGTGGTTGAAGATGACGGGCTCGAGCTTGTTCTCCAGGCGGCCACAGGTGACCCATCTTACAAACTACCTGCGAGGCGAACTATCATGAGGAGAATACATGACCAGCACGCAGAAGAGAAAGCTACGAAAGTTGAGAAGATGGTAGAGACGAGGTCTGTAGCACTGACTGGGGACCATTGGACGTCCGTTAACAACGACAACTACCTCGGCGTTACAGTACACCTCATCGATGCTAGCTGGGAACTTCACTCCTTCGCTTTAGGTATGCTACGTTATGTCATTTTAAATTACATAATTTAATTTCGTAGCCTTTTAATTACCACCACGTTATGTTTGCTTCTTGATAATTGCTAGTTGTTTACTACTAGTAGTGAAATTATTCTAATTTACTTTGTCTGTCCGTTAGGTGTGATGAAAACAGAGGAGCGTCACTTTGCAGAAGCGTGTGCAAGGCAGTTCCTCGACGTCGCTAATCAGTGGGGGATAACTGACAAAATAAGCACTATTGGAACAGATAGCGCTCCTAATATGGTGGCAGCAGGGAGGATACTTCCATTCGAGCACTTGCCCTGTGTTGCGCATGTTGTACAGAGAGCTATTGTAGTGTCATTTCGGGAAGGTGGTTTTGATGGTGCACTGGCCAAGTGCCGTAAAGTGGTCGGACATTTCAAACACAGTCCGGCCAACTCAGACGAGCTAAATGTCCAACAATCCTCCCTTGGACAAGTTAAGGAGTCACTCGTGCAAGATGTTCCAACACGTTGGAATTCCACTCTTGAGATGATAAAGCGCGTGAGGCGCAACAGAGACGCACTGCACACAACGCTGTCGCTGCAGAAGCACAACCTGGCCCTCCCAACAAATGCGGATTATGAGAAGTTGGCAAAGCTAGAGAAACTGCTGGAGCCATGCAGGTATGGTCTAAAAAGATAGTGTGTTCATGAATTGGCATACAAGTTTTTAAATGTCACTTTGTATGTAAGAAACACCTGCCCTTAAATGTGTAATCTGAGTTAAATTAATCTGTCACTAATAATTTTTTTCTGTCTGTCTGTCTGTCTGTCTGTCTGTCTGTCTGTCTGTAGGTACATCACTGAGCTCC
>NC_136908.1:32788987-32827961 GCF_949606895.1 Notothenia rossii
CTAACTCACCACCTACATTTAGAGAAGGACTCTCTAATCCCACCCGAGAGAGCATGATTTCCCTTAAAGATCTTTCCCTTCTGCATAGAAGGGAGTTTAAGATTCATGGAGGGCAGATAACTGACACTTCATCAGACATTAGCTTTAACAGCTTATGTAAACAGATTGAGGAAGGCTGCAGTGCAACACACTGACGACGAGATCATTAGAGCGGTGTTACGCATAGTAAAGGGTGGAAACTTTAAAGACATGCTGACAAACAAGGAAGATCTTACAGTCACCGAGCTGAAGAGTTTCCTGCAGACCCACTTTGGCGAGAAGAGCAGCACAGCGCTCTTCCAGGAATTGATGTGTGCTAGCTAGACAGCATGAAAATGAAGCTCAACAGCAATTCCTATACCGCATGATAGGACTGAAACAAAAAATAATGTTCACCTCCAGGCAGGCAAATGCACTTATTAAGTATGATGCATCTACACTGCAGGTTGTGTTTTTGAATGCAGTCTATCAAGGCATGGGAGAGAGACATGAGGATGTCAGACGGGAGCTGAAACCACTGCTTGCTGACCCCACTGTGTCTGATGAAGCTCTGTTAAGGCAGGTTATCAAGACTACGATGGAAGAAAGTGAAAGAAAGCGCAGACTGGGACGCAGTTCCAACCGCAAGTTAACTCAAGCACACAACATACTCGCTGAACCTGAAGAGATACTCAGCAGTGTGGGAGAGACTAAAATCAAAAGTAAGGATAATGTCATCCAGAGATTGAGTGCTCAGGTTGAGGCTTTAACACAGGCAATGGAAACACTGAAACAGCTATCAACAACAACCCAGGTGCCTGAGGGGCGACATCAAACCACCCACCAGTGTTGCTCTGACAAAACCAGACCAGAGAAGAAGACCAGGAGACCGTATGGGTGCCCACAATGCATAGCTCAGGCTCAACCAAACTGTAGCCACTGCTTTTTTTCTGTGGGGAGGAGGGTCATCGTGCTGTAGGCTGCTTGAAAAGACAGAAGCAGGCGGGAAACGGGCACCGGTCAGGGCAACGGGACGACCACTGACCGACCCAAAGGACAAGTCCCACCCCCAGGAGGTTGCAGCAGCAAGACAAAGCACTGGTCATACACCTATCAACATGCAGAAAAATAACGAACAACACCAAATCAAAAAGATAGCTCCGCTAATTGGCCGAAAGTCGCTATTGAGATGTAGCATGAACGGTTACGCCATAACCGCTCTTTTAGACTCTGGGGCCAATGTGAGCATAACACAGTGCTTGGAAAGATAGATACTTACCTGGACAAGATATTAGACCCCTCAGTGAACTCATGGAGGATGATCTCTACGTGACGGCTGTCACAGGAGATGCAGTACCTTATGAAGGATGGATTGAAGTCGTAGTAAACCTGCAGGGAAACGATGATCCAGACTTATCTATTCGAGTGCCTTTCCTAGTGAGTCGAATAAAAATAGACAGACCAATAGTTGGTTTTAATGTCATCCAGGAACTCTTTAGGAGTCATGAAAGTAGACCCAAAGTTATATCTATCCTTGTCAACTTGCTTACTGGTGCTTTGGAGATTGACAGTGCTATGGCAGAAGCTATGATGAGTTTCATAAAGACTGAGCAAAAACAGGAACAACAGAATGCTGCAGTAAAGATAGGCAGGAAAGAAGTCACTATTTATCCTGGCCAGGTAGCTTATATTAAGTGCAGGGTGGGTACCAGTAGATATTAGTGAATCTGACTCACTTGTGCTTTTCGAACCCAATCCCGAAGCTACACCACTGGCACAGCTGAGTGTTGGAGAAGGACTAATGGCGATCCAACAGACAGAGAGACCTTTCGTAAAGGTGCCTGTGTCAAACCATTCCAGAAGTGCTGTGACTCTGCCCAGCTGTACTGTTCTAGGGAACATCGAAACCATTGATAGAGTGATAGAGACAGACAACCCAAGCAGCAAGGACAATCAAGGCCAGGCAAATATAGCCAGTTCTTCCACATCAAAAACCCACTTCTGCACTGTGGCACCCACCTGTGGATGTCAGCCACCTGACTGATGAGCAACAGATGAAGGTGGAACAGATGTTACACGAGGAATCGGCAGCCTCTGCTAAAGATGATGGGGACATAGGCTGCATTCCCAGCCTGCAAATGTCCATCAACTTAAAGGACAACATCCCAGTTCAGCGCACATACAGTGCAGCGCCCAAGCCCCTTTATAAAGAGGTTAAAGAGTACATCCAAGACCTGCTTGTAAAAGGGTGGATAGTTAAGTCCAAATCTCCGTACTCAGCTCCTGTAGTCTGCGTCAGGAAAAAGGATGGGTCCCTAAGGTTATGCATCGATTATAAAATGTTAAACCAAAAAAAAAAGTACCAGACCGTCACCCATTGCCTCGTATCCAGGAACTCATCGACACCCTAAAAGGCCAAAGCTGGTTCAGCATTTTAGACCAAGGCAAGGCCTACCACCAGGGCTACATTGCTGAAGGATCCAGACACATGACGGCGTTCATCACCCCTTGGGGGCTGTATGAGTGGGTGAGGATACCTTTTGGACTCTCCAACACCCCTGCTGCTTTTCAGCGCAGCATGGAGGAAATGTTGGACTCTCTGCGTGACAACTGCTATATCCCTTACCTCGATGACATCCTGTGCTACTCCGACTCTTTCACAAACCATGTTGAGGGAGTACGTCAAGTCCTGAGAGTCTTGCAGTCCCATGGTGTCAAGCTTCGACCAACAAAGTGTGAGCTGTTCCAGAAAGAGGTCAGGTATGTTGGGAGGCTGGTCTCTGCAGACAGTGTCAGGATTGACCCAAAATACATTGATGCCATCATGTCCCTGAAAGAGAAGAGGCCAAGCACAGTTGGAGAAGTGCGGAAGTTACTGGGTTTATTAAGCTACTATAGAGCCTATATTCAAAACTTCTCAAGCATTGCAAAACCAGTTTATGATCTGTTCAAAATTAAAAAGGAAACTCTACCGTGACACAGGGGAAACATAAGGTTGGAAAAGGAGCTCAGCTGCCCTCAAGGACACCTGTCCTGTGGACTGATGATCACCAAAGGATCCTTGAACAGCTGATTGACACGCTTTCTAACCCACCTGTGTTGGCCTATCCGGATTTCGAAATGCCATTTTTGCTTCACACTGACGCCTCTCAGCAGGGACTCGGCGCTGTGTTGTATCAACGACAGGATGGACAATTGAGTCATCGCCTATGGTTCAAGAACTCTGTCTCCCGCTGAGAAGAATTACAACATGCACTCAGGGAAACTGGAGTTTCTTGCTCTTAAGTGGGCGATATGTGTGAAATGTAGGGATTACCTGTTCTATGCACCCCATTTCACAGTATACACAGACAATAATCCCCTCACATACATGATGAGTACGGCCAAGCTGAATGCTGTGGGCCACCGATGGGTAGGTGAGCTAGCAGACTTTAGGTTTGATGTCAAATACAGGCCAGGAAGAGTGAACATAGACGCAGACACGCTCTCTCGTCTCCCTCTGGACATTGACACCTACGTCAGAGTGTACTGAGAACTCACAAGAGAAACCATCAAAACCACATGGGATGGTTGTGAGTCTCCAAAGAGGCAGGATGTTGCTTATGTTGCTGCATTGGACCTGGCTTCATGCTCAAAGTCACCTGTGAATGTGTCACCCCTTACCATTGACCACAGTGCGCTCGTCAATGCCCAAAGGAAGGACCATGCAATCGGTGAACTTATCAAACTTAAAGGGGCCAAGGCAGTATAGACCAATGAGGACAGGAAGAGAGCCAGTGGTACACTCAGAAAGCTCATGCACAAGTGGGGAAAACTGCACATGGAAAATCAACTGTTGTACCGGACAGCCAGTCAGTGGCAGCAGCTCGTCTTACCATCACAATACCACCCCCTGGTACTAAAGCATCTCCATGACGACATGGGACATGTTGGGGCTGAAAGGGTCATCCACCTGGCTCGAGACCGTTTCTACTGGCCTTTCATGAAAAAGGACATTGAAACCTATGTAACCAGAAAGTGCCCCTGTATCAGACAAAAGAAACCTGTGACACACGTCAGAGCACCAATGGGCAGCATCACTTCATCTGCACCGCTTGTGTCTATAGACTATATGCACCTGGAAACTAGCAAAGGGGGCTATGAGTACATTTTAGTAGTTATTGACCATTTTACCAGATTTGCTCAAGTCTATGCAACAAAAAATAAATCTGGCAGAACAGCTGCTGAAAAAATCTATAATGACTCCATTCCAAGATTCGGCTACCCGGCCAGGTTACACCACGACCAAGGCAGAGAGTTCGAAAATGACCTGTTCAAGACCCTGAGGCATCTGGCTGGAGTTGCTCATTCGAGGACAACGCCATACCACCCCCAAGGAAACCCAGCTGAGAGGTTCAATAGAACACTGCTCCAGATGTTGAGGACCCTGGGAGAAAAAGAAAAGAGCAACTGGAAAGACCACTTATCCCTGGTGGTACATGCATACAACTGCACCAGGCATGAGGCAACAGGCTTCTCACCCCACTACCTCATGTTTGGACGGCACCCTTGTCTCCCAGTAGATTTAATGTTTGGTCTGTCAGCCAAAGGTCAGACTGAAACAACACAGGGCTATGCTAAGAAATGGGCTCTGAGAATGAAAGAGGCTTACCGGATTACATCTGAAAACAGTCAACACTCCAGTGCAAGAAAAAAGAAGTACTACGACTGTCACATCAAGGGAGTTGTGCTCCAACCTGGTGATAGAGTCCTAGTCCGCAACATGAGTGAGAGAGGTGGACCTGGAAAATTGAGGTCCTACTGGGAACAAACTGTGTATGTCGTCAAAAAACAAGTTGGTGAAATTCCTGTGTACAAAGTGTGCCCTGATACAGGTGGTGATAAGATCCGTACCCTCCATCGAAATCTCCTACACGTTGTCAATGACTTACCTGTAAACTTGCCTGAACCAGCAGGAAATCCGCTACCACCTAGAGGGAAGAGCAAGAGTCATCATGTTGAGAAACAACGACAGAGAGAGACATCACAAAGCAGTGACTCAGAAAGCTCTGATGATGAGGCACCTAAAGTACGATACTGGCTAAGAGTATCCCCACAAGCTGGACTTCACTCACAGAATATTGAAAATAGGTCTGGATCTCAGCAAAACACAGACGGTCCGAAAAGGGTACCTGCACCACATGGATATAGAGTGCCATCGAGATATCATACACCAGAACAACATGAGGTTGTTACACCTGAGAGAGAACAACCAGAAGAACGGACTGATGAGGAAGACCTGCCTGTGGATTCTGAAGCACCGGAAGAGCATGAGTACAAGTACCCTATGGCTATGACCGACCTGTGACACCTCAGGATGAGCCAGTGAGGAAATCCACACGGGACAGGAGATCTCCTCAAACGCTGACATATGACTCCCTTGGTCAGCCATCCTCCAGATCATGTGGGCCTACAGACCCAGCGGGACTCTATACTGTACAAGCCCTGCCATTCTGGGGAATGCAGCCCGTTCCTATGCCACATTGCACTACACACCAGACACTGCCTTACACTACACACCAGACACTGCCTTACACTGTAATGCTACCATACATGCATATTGAGAAGGAAAGACTGTTACAACCACTCTCATTAATATTGTATTCACCTGTACATTTAAAGAAGTGCCCTTGTGAGAGTGTGTATAAGTGTTTTCAAGTTCAAAGAGAAGGGGCATAAGTTAAGAGGTTGATGGTTAAGGTCGGGAGCCATTTTTCTTTGTCGGGGAGTGTGTGACCCACACAAAGTGTGTGATCACAATGTTATGTTTATATTTAATATCATTTTAGAAACCTGTTTAACTGCCGTAAAGGGGGTTTGTTGTGATTTGCGCCTGCCGTAAACGGACTGATGTGGAGACGGTGCTGCCGTTGGCTTGCCATTCTGGCAAGACCCGCCAAACGAGCAGCTAAGGATTTTGTTGTTCATCATCTCTCCTGTTTTGCAGGTCAGTTTTGTATACATATTGTCACAAGTGTTATAAATATCCACGGTAGTGTTATGTCACAATGTCCTAGTTTGTGAAGTGGTGTTTGGACGTTGTTTATAGTCTTCAAATCTGCGTAGGAGACTGTCTCGTGGTTGCTGTGTGTGCGTGTGTGTTATGGCGGTCGCTATTTTAATTTGGCATAAGCTCTTTGAGCAAAGTGAATGCAAGTACATGTAATTGTTTACAGCTCCTGTACATTTTGTACTTACATATTTCTGGGTTTATATCCTAAGTATTTTGTGTGTGTGTGTTTTGTATTATCTGTATGTGTTCTATGGTCAGAGTTAATACATAAATGCTTGCAAACCACGCCCCGTTAGACTCTGAATTATTTTTGTTAGGCAGCCATTTTTTTTACTCGCTACAAAACCACATCCACACCTGAGCGAGTAGTTTTTTTGTACTTTAAAGCAGTTATGACCACACGTACTACAACACCGGTGGAATGATGAGGAAGTGTCGGCGCTTCTGGCAATTTACTCTGAAGACGGGATGCAGCAGCTTCTACAGAAAGCAGTTCCCAACTCCAAATGTTTTGAGCGATGTTCGCAAAAGCTACTTGAGCGGCGTGATGCCGTTATTGTTATGTCTTGACTGTGCAATTAAACAAAAAAACTGGCGAAGCTTTTATTTATTGTGTCCCACCCCAAATTTGCAGAATAGAAGAATGTGAGAGCAGACAGGTGTCGGTGGTTGAATTTATCTACAATGTTGCAACCTTGTGCAGCAATCGCAGGGGCAGAAACACAAGTAATTTATCATGTCATTTGTTTTAGATAAATAAGGGAAAAACACCAAACAACAGTTAATGTCCTTTTCCAAAATCAGCCTGAGGGGGTAATATATAATAAATACATATAGATCAAGTCCATTGTTATAATGGGGTATTTTATTTGTAAATGACCCTTATAACCCAGCCTCATGGTGCAAATGATTCTTTGCTTGGACATTTTGTTGGTTTGAGTCATTTGAGCTCAGATTCTAGTAGGGACATAAACAGGGTATATGCAGGAATCTTGAAGTCAAATTTAATACCTTTTAAGACCTTTTTTAAGACCCTTTCCATACATTTTAAGACCTCATCGCAACTTTGAGTTCTAACCGGTTACATTGGCGACACACTTTACCTAACATTTACTATTTTGATTGTAAGATAGCAAAACTAAACCGAGTGCAGACAGACTACTGAAGCCTCCTTTCCACATGAACTTCAACCTCTCTGTGAAGGTCAGGTTTAATGCAGTATGCTGCTTTTTTGCTTCTGTAGACTCTGTGCTCTTTCATTCCAGTAAAACTCCTCAGAAACCATTAGAAACCAGTATTTGACCAATAAACAAAACAATTGACAAAACTTTGAACTATGAAATATGTTCAACTTTGGTGAGCTTCAGCGGGGTAATGCCATATAGGAGCTCCCTCACAAATACCCAGGGGTTAAATTGGGCTGGGGCTCTCCGGGGCTAAGCCCTGGCACATAGGACGATGCTCTGACGTCATCACCCTCACACATTTGTCATATGTTTACAAAAAAGGATATATATGTTAAGACTTTTCTCGTTCTTAATATAGACTATATTTAGGGTCTATATGTTGACTTTACTTTAAAATAGCAGATCTCTGTGACCGGATATAGTTTGGCTTAGACCCCGGCCCCAAGAGGACGCATACGGTAAAACGCATACGCAAGCGCCAAAAAGGCTTCCGTTCACACGCATTCGATTAATTAACGTGTCCGTTCATACTAGACCGCTGGAAATGCTGGAAACGATGTAGTACATATGTCAGGCCTGTAAGTGGTGCTGCTGCCGCCCGAAATACACCAAAAGCAGCGAAGAAGACCCCGGAGCATGGTTGCCATGGTTGCCCTTCTGTTTATTCTCCGCGGTGGACGGCGTGTTCTCCTGCTGTATCTCTCAGGTAGTCCACCAGCAGATGAAAAACACCCACCTCACCGCCTCTTCCAAGGAACGAGGGAACCGTGCGGCAGAGTTTCCATACAATTTTTTTTCCCCGGTCAACATGTCCGTTAAAGTTGAAATCTTCCGTACAAAATTTGAAAAGTGCCGGTCAGAGGTCTTCTTTGTTATTTATTGAGCTTTAAAACAAATTCATAACGACTCTGTTCTCTGTATAATAATATAATAATATTTAATAAACGGTGACTGCCTCTCTTTTCCTCCCCCTCTTCTGACAGCCCAGCAGCAGCAGGAGACGTTGGGAGAGGGAGGCGGGCTATTTCATCGTTATCAGAAGATGATCATATAGGGCTTACACACGGAGCCTTTGGACCCCCAGAGCGTTGCGTATGCCGGTCTACGCAACTTGGGACCCGTTACCGTAGCCGTTTAGTTTCCCCCCCCCCCCACACAGAGCGGAGCAAGGCAACGAAACTTAAAATAATAAGCAGCATTTTACGGCGCGCTATGCATGGGGCCGCCTTGGGGGGGTTCCCGACATGTCGTTTCAGTAAATTAAAGGGTGTTTCATGTTGTCGTTGCTGTGAACCTTCTTAATACCTTGGAAAATGCCGTTTAATACTTTTTAATAGCCTTAATTTTCGCTAAATTGATTTATCAACTTTTAATACTTTTTAAGACCCCGCGGACACCCTGATAAAGTAACACGTATCTTAGGAAGATATGAACTTCATCTTGGTGAAGTTGATGCTGAATTCACTATTTAGTAGATAATCATGTGACACTTTATGTTTGCACTACGGTCTGTCTGCTGAGCCTACCTACCTACCTATATATATATATCTCGTACAGCGGGTGGGCTTTATACCCCATCCCCTGCGTAGTTCTTCTTCTCTCATCTTTCTTTGTACTCGCCGTGAAGTGGTTTTGCTGCCTGCCAGTAAACCCAGAGAAGAAGAAGACGAAGTGACGTCAGTGTAATCTTGCCTCAGGGAAAGTACTGCAGTGTGAATGCGATTGGCACTAGAGTGCCGGCACTAAAGTACGGCAAGTCCTGCGGTGTGAAAGCGGCTAATACTACACCATGATTACAAATGGTGAAATACAATGTAAAACTACCAAAAAATACCAGCTCACTAAAACACAACCGCTCAACTCAATGCAACTACTAACTATACCCGCGGTCAGAGAGCGGAGATGTTTACCCTTTGTTATGTAATATGACACATGACCTTAAAAAAAGCCGTTTTTAAGAGCAGAACTCAAAATTGCTCCTTTCCCTCTGAATTCCAGCCCTTATGTCTCGTAAAACATATCAAATCCTACATTCACTTTTTTTTTTTATTGTAATTTTCAAGCAAGTTTAAGCATAAATGTAGGAAAAAAAAAACCTGCAAGATGCTCTTTAAGCTTTAGAGCTAATTATCTCGTCACACAGTGCTCTAAGGTGAGTAACTTGCATTTCTAGCAAGACCAGAGACTGTCCTGAACATTTTGATATGTAACACATGTGGTGCCACGACGCTGAAGTTGGCTTCAGAGCATCCGATTCGGCCGTTAAGGGGAAAGTTAAGGGACATTTAATTTACAGCGCTGAGCGAACAATCCTCCGTGTTTGAACCTCTTAAATTGCTGCATAGCCGATTTATTTGGACTGGATTATCCCAGAGAGTCTAAAGATTATTTATAACCCAGTTTGAGATTTGTGAAACCTTTATTCTATTTGTGAAAATACAAAAAAGGGAGATTTCAGTGCTTTTTTCGCATCCTAACCACATTAGACCAGGTCCTGATCTAAAACCACTAGACCTAGACTCATCAAATCTGGACTGGATTATCCCAGAGAGTCTAAAGATTCCTTATAACACAGTTTCAGATTTGTGAAACCTTTATTTTATTTGTGAAAATACAAACAATGGAGATTTTGCAGCTTTTCTTTTTAATCTAGACCACTAGCCAGGTCCTGATCTAAAACCACTAGACCTACACTCATCAAATCTGGACTGGATTATCCCAGAGGGTCTAAACATTCTTTATAACACAGTTTCAGATTTGTGAAACCTTTATTCTATAAAACCTTATACCTTAAAACCTTATCTTAATTCCAAGGGCGGCGGTCAGTGCAGATGACAGTAATACCCCTCTGTGCTGCTCACATGCTGAAGTTGATCAGTATGAAGTTGTCCATGGTTCAGTGCAGAAAGGAGACAAAACTATTTTTGTTGTACTGTGTTGCCCTCCTTCAAAATGCTACTGTATTTGGCCAGGTATTGTCAATTTCAAGGTGTATGGTACATGTTTTTTCATCAAAGACTGAAACTAATGGGTGCAAGAAACATCTCTCAGCACTGCAGGAGGCCATACGGACACAGAAGTCAGAAGACCACACACCTGATTTTGAAGACATGCACAGATCTCTCACAAAATCATCCCCTTTCTTTGCTCCTATCAAAGAGGTGGTCACACAAGCACAGGAGGAAGCAGGGAAGGAGGATGACGCAAACGGAGCTTTGGACAGGTCTGATGCTTAAAGATCTTGGCAAAACCTGTGACAGTAATGCTGTTGTAGCGAACTGGTTCCGCACAACAACAAAAGTGATCCTTTCATCAAAATTGCACAGAAGAGCAGGAGACTTTCTCCAGCTACAGCAAGAGTTTTTGGTTGGAAGACGCAAGGGCGTTGCAATAATGAAAAAACAGGTGCATCCTTCAAAAACATACGCTGAAGACAAAAGACAATCCGAGGGACCAGAGACACTTCCTCTGTCACAAGAGGAGACATGGAGGAAGCGAAGTAAAACGCAGAAAAGAAAGTCGAAGTACTTCAGCCACCCTACTCCAACTGCTCAGAGAAAAAAGTATAAACTGTCTGAAACAGATGCAAGGGAAAAGCAAAAGGGATGCTGTCCACATTGGGGAGAGGGAACAATTGGACAGCAAACTGTGTCAATGACAAACACTTGCACAGTGGACAACCTCCTGTACACCCTGCATCTCGCAATAAAAAGGAGACATTACATTACATTTAGCTGACACTTTTATCCAAAGCGACTTACAATAAGTACATTCGACCCGGAAGATACAACCTTGAAGAAAACAGAATCATATAAGTACATCAGGTTTCATAGAGCTAAAACATTTCAAGTGCTACTCAACTGGCTTTAGATAAGCCAGTCCTTTGTTAGTATATAAGTGCTTTGTTAGTAATTCTATCGCTCGAAGTGGAGTCAAAAGAGATGAGTTTTCAGTATGCGCCGGAAGATGTGTAAGCTTTCTGCTGTCCTGATTTCAATGGGGAGCTCATTCCACCATTTTGGAGCCAGGATAGCAAACCCACGTGTTTTTGCAGATGGGAACTTGGGTCCCCCTCGCAGTGCGGGTGCAGCGAGCTGTTTGGCTGATGCAGAGCGGAGTGCACGTGCTGGGGTGTACGGTTTAACCATGTCCTTGATGTAGGAAGGGCCAGATCCATTCGCAGTATGGTACGCAAGTACCAGTGTCTTGAAGTGGATTCTAGCAGTTACTGGAAGCCAGTGAAGGGAGCGGAGGAGCGGCGTGGTGTGGGAAAACTTTGGAAAGTTGAAGACCAGACGAGCCGCTGCATTCTGGATGAGCTGCAGAGGTCGGATGGCACATGCAGGTAGACCAGCCAGGAGGGAGTTGCAGTAGTCTAGGCGTGAGATGACGAGAGCCTGGACCAGAACCTGCGCTGTTTTCTGGGTCAGCTGGGGACTTATCCTCCTGATGTTGTAAAGAGTGTATCTGCAGCAGCGGGTTGTAGCAGCAATGTTTGCAGTGAAGGACAGTTTGTTATCTAGGGTCACACCTAGGCCTGTCGCGATAATCGATAAATTGACTTATCGTACGATGAATAAAAATGGACTCGATAACTTTTCTGAGCTCGATAAATTGCAGTTTACATAAAGATGTGACCAGCATTTTAGCCTGGAGCGCTGTGGCTGCCAGGCGCGCTGTGAGGGGCGGGGCTGACACACAGCCAGGTCATGACACTCCGCGTGCACGTGCAGCAGCCAAATTAATAATATAGCGACAAGCGGGAGACAACGTGTGACTTACTCGCGGGGAATTTAAAGTGAAATGGAATTGGTTACAAAACCTAACGACACATCTCGATTCTCCGGTGTGGCAGTACTTTGGATTCAAACCAAATCAATGTGGCGAACCTACGGACTTGAATGAGCCGGGCGGTGTGTCGCATTGGTTTAAAAAAGGTAGCGACAAAAGCAGGCAATACCACGCATTTTAAACCACCTAAAACACAATCACCTCATTCCGTTTTTCCATCTGGGAGCAAACACGGCAGCTGGAGATGGAGAGCCCCCGCCCAACAATGCAAACATGTTGGTGTTCCTTGCTCGAAAACTTAGAGAAACAGATTTGGATATGGCCTGTTGAGGCATCTGGGTCTTTGACAGTGGACTGTACACTTGACTGTTGTTTTAAGGAGTTTTTTTTTGCTTGTGAGATAATGTGTGCTCATATTTATTTATATATATATATATATATATATATATATATATATATATATATATATATATATATATTTATATATATATGAGAGAGAGAGAGCTCTGTTTTCCAGCCTGACTATTTAATTTATTGTTTTGGTTGTGTGTGATTTAATTAATTTATTGTAATTTAATTAATTTGTTTTATTTCATTTCATTTGCAATGTTGAATGTTCAATAAAAAGTTATGTTTGAAAGGATGTAATTTAATTATTATTATATATTATCATTATGTCTAAAATGGTCTTAAAACGGTGCCGACAATTTTATCGTTTATCGCAATAATTTCCAGAAAAATGTATCGTCCAACACAATTAATTATCGTGACAGGCCTAGTCACACCCAGATTCCTTGCAGTCTGAGTCGGGGAAACAACAGAGGTGCCGATGTTGATTGTTAGGTCAAGAGTGGGACAATCTTTTCCCGGAAGGAAAAGCAGTTCAGTCTTGTCAAGGTTGAGTTTGAGGTGATGAGAAGACATCCACTGAGAGATGTCTGCTAGACAAGCAGAGATGCGTGCGACGACCTGGGTCTCTGAGCGGGGAAAGGACAGAATTAGTTGGGTGTTGTCAGCGTAGGAGTGGTATGAAAAACCATGCGGGCTAATGACAGATCCGAGCGAGTTTGTGTACAAGGAGAAGAGGAGGGGACCAAGAACGGAGCCCTGAGGGACCCCTGTAGTTAATTGACAAGGGTCGGACTCGGACCCTCTCCAAGTTACCCTGTATGTGCGGTCTTTGAGGTATGAGGTGAGGAGGGAAAGTGCAGTGCCTGAAACTCCAATTTCTTGGAGAGTGTGAAGGAGGATCTGATGATTCACTGTATTGAATGCAGCAGACAGGTCCAGAAGGATGATGACAGAGGAGAGGGAGGCTGCTTTAGCCGTGTGCAGTTCCTCAGTGACAGCAAGGAGGGCAGTTTCTGTAGAGTGACCTGCCTTGAAACCAGACTGGTGCGGATCCAGAAGGTTGTTCTGATGGAGATAACAGGAGAGTTGTTTAAAGACAGCGCGTTCAAGTGTTTTAGACAGGAACGGGAGGCGAGAGACAGGCCTGTAGTTTATAACATCAGACGGGTTGAGAGTGGGTTTCTTTAGGAAAGGGTTTACCCTTGCCTCCTTGAAACTGTTTGGAAAATGACCAGAAGTTAGAGAAGTGTTGATGAAATGGGTGAGAAACGGTAGAATATCAGGAGCGATAGTCTGAAGGAGGTTTGAGGGGATAGGGTCCAGAGGACAGCTGGTAGGACGGGCAGAGGGAATGAGGGTAAGAACCTCACTTGGAGAGAGAGGGGTAAAGGAGGTTAGTGTGTGGGTGAAAGGAGGGTCTGGTGACCCAGCGGTGAGTAAAGGTGAGTCAGAAAAAGAAGAGCGAATATCATCAACCTTTTTTTCAAAGTAGTTAACATAGTCGCTTGACAGAAGGGAGGAGGGGGAAGGGGCTTTGGGGGGTTCCAAGAGGGTGGAAAAGATTGAAAATAGTTTTTTGGGATTGGAATAGGAAGATTGGATCTTATCTTGAAATAAAGTGCTTTTTGCCTGAGAGATCGAAGCAGAGAAAGAGGAGAGGAGAGGCTGATAGGTTAGGAGGCCGTCATGGCGTTTGGATTTCCACCATTTTCGCTCTGCTGCCCGAAGGATGATTCTTTTAGCACGCAGTGTGTCATTTAGCCAGGGAGCCGGAGGGTACTGACAAGCCTGCCGAGATGTGAGAGGACAGAGAGAGTCCAGAGAGAGTAGAGAGGAGAGTTTCTGCAGCAGAGTTTGGAGGCAGGAGTTGGAACGAGTCAGAGGAAGGGACGGCTTAGAGCACCGATGAGGCAAAGGTAGAGGGGGAGAGGGAACGAAGGTTACGGCGGACAGGTGCAGGATGAGAAGAGATTAGTTTGTTATGTTTGGAAAGGGGTAGAGAGAATGAAATGAAGAATTGATCGGATGTGTGGAGCGGGTTTACAGAGAGGTTAGAAGTAGTGCAGTTCCTCGAGAATATGAGATCAAGGACATTGCCAGCGTTATGAGTCGGTGGGGATGGAGACAGTGAAAAAGCAAAAGGTGGTTAACAGAGATGTTAGTTTGTCTATCTTCCCTGTCTGGAGGTTGAAGGTATCGTGGTTTTAGATCAGGACCTGGTCTAATGTGGTCTAGATTTTTTTTAAAAGCATCAAAATCTCCCTTTTTGTATTTTCACAAATAGAATAAAGGTTTCACAATTCTGAAACGGTGTTATAAAGAATCTTTAGACCCTCTGGGATAATCCAGTCCAGATTTGATGAGTCTAGGTCAAGTGGTTTTAGATCAGGACCTGGTCTAATGTGGTCAGGATGTGAAAAAAGCACTGAAATCTCCCTTGTTTGTATTTTCACAAATAGAATAAAGGTTTCACAAATCTGAAACTGTGTTATAAAGAATCTTTAGACTCTCTGGGATAATCCAGTCCAGAATTGATGAGTCTAGGTATAGTGGTTTTAGATCAGGACCTGGTCTAATGTGGTCTAGATTTTTAAAAAAGCTGCAAAATCTCCATTGTTTGTATTTTCACAAATAGAATAAAGGTTTCACAAATCTGAAACGGTGTTATAAAGAATCTTTAGACTCTCTGGGATAATCCAGTCCAGATTTGATGAGTCTAGGTCTAGTGGTTTTAGATCAGGACCTGGTCTAATGTGGTCAGGATGCGAAAAAAGCACTGAAATCTCTCTTGTTTGTATTTTTACAAATAGAATAAAGGTTTCACAAATCTCAAACTGGGTTATAAATAATCTTTAGACTCTCTGGGATAATCCAGTCCAAATAAATCGGCTAGGCAGCGATTTAAGAGGTTAAAACACGGAGGATTGTTCGCTCAGCACTGTAAATTAAATGTCCCTTAACTTTCCCCTTAAGGCCCAGATACACCGGCCAGTCACCTGAGAAGTCGCCGACACCGACCGTTGCGTCGCCGGACTCTCCTGCGTATTTGCCGACTTCGCGCACTGGAACACACCGCAAATCCGAGTCGAGCACGTATGAACTGCGTATGCGTGAGTGGCAATAACTCTCCTTACCAGCAGGCGGCGGTAGTGTGTATTCATCATTCAAAAGAGGCAACAACCGGAACAACCAGAAGACAGAGAAGAAGAACAGACTGTGATATAAACAAACAACAAATAGCGTTTTTCTTTCCATTTTCACTCTCGTCCATTGAAAACATGAACGAACAGGAGCTCTATAAACCGATGAGGTGAAATAGCCATCCGTGTGTGTTCCATATTCCATTTTAAATCATTTGTTTACCTCCCTCACTTCCGTTAACGCTTCTCATGCACTGATTCGCTAGCTGAACAGCCAATCAGTATTATCCCTTTGTCCGACTTTCGGTGGTGTTCCCGACGCCGATTCGGCAAGAAAAGGCACCAGGTCGGCAGAAAAGACCCGACGGTGCGGCGCACACCACTCCGAATAGGGCGAGCCCACGCTCATGTTCGGTCCGACTCCCATTTACTGCCGATTTCGGGCCGGTGTATCTGGGCCTTTAACTGCCAAATCGGATGCTCTGAATCAGAAGCCAACTTCAGCGTCGTTGTGTTGCCATGTTATAACTAATACATTTAAAAGTTGATTTAAGGGGCCATCTCAAAATCTAGAAAATACCCTTAGACTCCAGAGGGTTACACATAATAATGTACAACGTCTACTAGCTCTTTATAAATGAATTTGGGTTCATGTTGGTCTGTTCTTTAAACTCAGATAGTGATCCCCTTTAGCAGTGGCGGCTGGTGGAAAATATCTTTGGTGGGGCTATGGAAATGGTGACAAAAACATACTAGGGCATTTAAAATCAGGAGACTAAATACGAACTGTGTGTGTGTGTGCGTGTGCGTGTGTGTGTGTCATACTTGCCAACCCTCCCGATTTCCGCGGGAGACTCCCGATTTCTGACAAAATCAGATTTAATCACGACTGTTTCTACTCTGACTTTAATACAGCTACACCATTGTTTGGTTTCCATGGTAGCGCGTCTCTTTAGCAGCGCGCGCAACTCAAAGTCTGACAGGGTGAGGAAGATGAAAACTGAACAAGAATCGACAACTCGACCCTCTGATCACTCCTTTCCTGTAAAATACAGGTCCAGCCCACACATACGCTCCATGGTGCCACAGGCATTGCCCTTACAACTACAATAAGCATGCAAATGTTAATCTACAGCTCCGGCGATCCACTAGCACCGGAGCCTACACCTGCAGACGCAGCCATCCCCTACTGTAGCGTCACCTTGGATACGAGTCTAAACAACTCACAGACACACAGGCCAGGGCGCTGAAAGGGCGCCCTTTGAGCATCAGATCTGACGACGCTGATTGGCTGAAATTATGTTTCGGCGGCATAGTTTACAGATAGCAACAGTCAGCTTGTTGGCTGCAGCTGCTCTGGCTGAGGGCTCTTTTCTACCGCCCGGACGAGAGAGGGTAATGATACACGCTGCGGCCAGGCAGGAAACATGTGACCTATCAGTAACTTTAGACATCGTAAAACAATTTTAAACGAGATTTTATTGTAGATTATACATTTTACTGATACCAACTATATAATATTTACCTTGTTCTTTAAAAATAAAAATAAAAAATATATACTTTTTGGAAATATTTTTTTTAATTTATTTTTCATTTTTAATGACAATCAAACATGTGGGAAGAGGGGGGGCGGCGCCCCTAGCGCCCCTATGGGCCGGTCGCCACTGCCCTTTAGCTAAAGCTGTGTATGGAGAATGTAGCTAACGTTAGCTCAGCACGGACAGCAGTAGCCGTCAACATTTTTCCATCACAAGCTAGCTGCCAACGGGATGTGTGGAGGGTTTAGCTAACGTAAATTAGCACGGATATCATTGGTAGTAAACATGCTTCTGGTATGAGCTAGCTGCTAACAGGCTGTATGTGGAAGGAGAAGCTATCTCATTATAGGCTGTGTTTGGAGGGTGTAGCTAATGTTATCTTACCACAGATAGAATAGGCTATGTAATATGGTTCAAGCCGGACATAGCTGCTAACAGGCTGTGTGTGGGGGGATTATACTAACGTTAGCTTAGCACGGAGGGCATTATCACTTGACATGTTTCCAACAGGAGACAGAAACTTACTTGCTTCTGTCTGCAGATGTACTTCAGGTCTTGAAACCAACTCGCAGAGTTTCCGGTGTCGGAGGTCCATCTCGTCTTCATACTCGGTTATTGTTCTTTCAAAGTGCTCAAATATGTCCTCGACAGCCGCAGTGAGCCGCTGGTTGATATACTGCTTTAGACTCTGAAGTCTGGACATCTTTCACACGCAGAGGAATAATGTCGCTTCTTCTTCTGCTGTTATTCAATGTGTTAAGCTTTTACTTGACTGTGGCTGCATCTCACCTCTCTTAAATACAATCCTTCCGTCCCTCACTAGAGAAGGGTCCAGCTGCAGCCGCAGCCAGTCGGTTGAGGGTTGAACCTGTAGGAAGCTGTACTTCCAAATATGGTCAGAAGAGAGCGCGCCCAAGACGTGATACTTCTTCTTCTTTCGTGTTTATTGGCGGTTGGCAAACCAATTTATAGGTAAATTACCGCCACCAACTGGACTGGAGTGTGGACAAGAGACTAAGCAGAAAACAATAAACAAAAGAAACAAAACTAAACAAAGAACCAAAACTCTGGATTATTTTAAATGTATCAATTTCTTTTAGAAATTTTATAATCTTACAATATATATTGCCTGATGTTTTCCCTAACAGCCCTGATAGTGACAAGTCATGGAATTTTGCTTTCTTCAATGTCTGGAAAAGCACATTTCTCTGAGTACTATATTTCCTGCAAAGCAGTAAAACATGCTCAACAGTTTCTGGCCGGCTACAGTGTATACACTTTCCGGTTGGATTCTTTCCTATTATACTTAATGTATGATTGAGACCTGTATGACCTATTCTCATCCGAGAAATTACATTTTCCTCCCTTCTTTTAAACCCCACCTTCCTTCCATCCCCCCATACCTTTGAATTTATAAAGATGTCTTCCTGTATCACTAAGGTCCCAATGATCTTGCCATGTTGTTTGTGCATATTTCTGTATGAATGTTTTAACCTCCGCTTTACTGAGTAGAACTTCTATGTCTATGTTCATACTTCTGAGTGTTTGTTTGGCCAGAATATCCACCTGTTCATTACCCTCCACACCAACATGAGCAGGAACCAAGATGAAACGAGTTGCTATGCCTTTGATTTGCATTTTATATAAAATTAGAAATATTTCATTTATTATGTCCATTCTAGATGAAGATCTACCTGATCGTATACTCGATAATGCTGAAAAGCTGTCAGATGCAATTACACTATTATGTATTTCTTTCTCCTCTATCCATTTCAATGACAGTACCAATGCCAACAGCTCTGTGGTGTATACTGACACATGGTCTGTTACCCTTTTCTTTATATGTGTATTACTCACTGGGATATAAACTGCTGCCCCTGCACGCCCTGTCTCTGGATCTTTGGAACCATCTGTAAATATGATTGTTGAGTCTGAGTGATATCTTGCAAAAATAATTCTGGACTATGCGCCATACTGGTAGTTCTTTCTTTTCCTTTAACTCCTTTTGTATATTGAGGTCTACACTTGGCAATGGGAACAACCAGGGTGGAATGGACGAGATTGGAACTGTGGGGCAATACTGTATTTGATTCAAACCTATACTTGCTGCTTTAACATCGCCAATCCATCCAAAACGTATTAAATGTGACTCATTGTGCTCCCAGCAGTCTTTCAAAATACTTTTCGCAGGATGACTATCACTATGCCCCTGAAGGTTTACCCAATATGCCAACATTAACTTCACTCTTCTTATCCTTAAAGGCATTTCTCCCATTTCCACCTGTATTGCTGATACTGGAGATGTTTTAAAAGCTCCACTACAAATTCTCCGGGCCTGAGCTTGTAGGACATCCAGTTTTTTAAGGTTTGATTCTGCTGCTGCCATGAACACTAAACACCCTTAATCGAATACAGGTCTCATGAGTGCCCAATATATATTCAAAAGTGATGACCTACTTGCTCCCCACTCCTGTCCCGCCAAACACCGAAGTACATTGTTGAATGTTTTATATTTATTTTGAACTTTTCCTATATGATTGCTCCATGTTAGCTTTCTGTCAAACCAAACACCAATAAATCTTATTGTATTAACCTGTTCAAGAGGTTGCTCATACAATTTTAACGATATAGGAACAATGTTATGCCGTTTTGTAAAAGAAATTACCTGCGTCTTAGCTACTGACAGTTTGAATCCCCATTTATTTGTCCATTTCTCCACTTCAACTATTGCAGCTTGTATTTTCTTTCCAACATGTGCTACATTGCGGCCTTTTGCCCACAAAGCCCCATCATCTGCATACAAAGATTTTCCCACACTTGGATGAACTTGATTAAAAATGTCATGTATCATTATATTGAACAGCAACAGGCTACATACACTACCTTGCGGAGTACCATTTTCCACAGCATAAACACTTGAATATTCTGCACCTACTCTTACTTGTATTTTCCTGTCCAGTAAAACATTCATAACCCAATTATATGCTTTACCACCAATTCCCAATTATTTTAACTTGATTAGTAGTCCTTCCTTCCAGAGCATGTCATAAGCCTTTCAATGTCAAAGAATACTGCAATCACTACTTCCTTGTTGGTCTGTGCTTTCCTGATGTCTGATTCTAAGCACAATATAGAATCCATTGTATTCCGACCCCTACGGAACCCACTTTGATATGGGGATAACACAGCTTTACTTTCTAAGATGTTAACCTTTCTGTAACCATTCTTTCCATGATTTTTGCATAAATGAGATGTCAGGGCAATAGGCCTGTCGCTAGATGGATCTGAAGGGTCTTTCCCTGGCTTTAGGATGGGCACTATTATCGCTTGTTTCCACACTGAAGGAAGTTGGCCAGAATCCCACACCCTATTAAACAACCTTAACACAATGACTAGAGTGTTATCTGTCATGTGTTCCAGCATTTTGTAACAAACACCATCTTTCCCAGGAGTGGTTTGACGAGCACAACTAATTGCTCTTCTCAACTCAAACATACTAAAATGCAGGTCCAACTGATCCCCTAACACTTGTACTCTATCCAATATTCTCGGGTTTTCCATTAGTGTATTATTCCTGCACTGCCTGGCTTCCTCTGTAAGGTTATCTGAACTATGAACTTTCCTAAATGTTTGAGCTACAAGTTCCGCCTTTCCTAAGTTTGTGGCAGCCATTTTGTCCCCTCTGCTCAAAACTGGCAACTCATAATTCCTTAGAATTCCCCCCATTCTCCTAATCATGCCCCAAACATCTGCAAGCTGTACTTCTCTTCCAATACTATTGCAATATTGCCTCCAAAAAGTGCGTTTTTGCGTTCTTATTGTTCTCCTTACTATAGCCTGGGCCCTTTTATACTGATTCAAAGCTTCCTGAGAATGGAGTTTTTTGAGTTGCCTGAATGCTTTATTCCTGTCTTTAATGGATTTACTACATTCACCATTCCACCAGGGTACACTCTTGGTACGCCTAACTCCTGCAATTTCCGGAATTGTTTCTTTAGCTGAATGAATGATAACCTTAACCAGCTCATCATTGAATTTACTTATATCATCATAATTTTCCTCTTGAAGTGTTTTACATCTATTCGTACTTACAACTTGGAAGGCATCCCAATTAGCCTTTCCCAATTTCCATCTAGGAATTTTCTTTTCCTTTTCAAACCTTATGTTAGTCCCAACTTTAGTCATTACCGGATAATGATTGCTGCCCACTGTAGTATGCTTTACCACATTCCATGTACTTATACCTGCTAAAGCACTAGATACAAATGTCAGATCGAGTACTGTTTCTATATTCTTCGTGCAATTATATCGTGTTCCTTCTCCAGTGTTAATACACACTAGCCCGAGGTCATCTATAAATTCCTCAAATAGTGCACCATTTGCATCTGTGCTACTGCTTCCCCATAGCGAGTTATGTGAATTAAAATCCCCACACCATATTACTTAGTCTTGCAGTGAACCCCCAGCATCCTCTAATATACTTTGATCTAATTTCCCAAATGGATTATAATAATTTACTATATCTATAGGTCCTCTATCATTCCATACCCTTATAACTATTGCTTCATGATCTGTACTTATATGCATAACTTTGTAACTTATACCACTCTGTATGAATTTTGCAACTCCTCCCCCTCTGCCAGAGTCCCTATCTCGTCTAACTGCAGTATATCCCTTCTCAATAAAATCCAGTTGTGGTTTCAGCCATGTTTCCTGAATACAAAGAACATGAGGTTTCTCTCCCAGGTTTTCAATATATTTTTTGAACTCTTGTCCATTTGCAATTAAACTTCTAGCATTCCACTGCAGTACAATTAACACCATCAGGATGATCCAGTCCATGTCTGAGGTTGTTGGACGTCATCATTTAGGATATCTTTCACATTTTCCCAGTGCATCCCTTTCACATCAAGTTACTTTTCAGCTGATTTGACAATTATTTTTGATTCTTTCATTCCGGCTTGTAGTCTGCGCTGAACAGTTGATAATCTCTGCCATAAACAGTACAAACTCTCTTTTACTCACTATCAGAGTGTCCTCCTTCAACTTAACACAGTTGTGGACTTTTTCTGTTTCTTTGCTCTTATTGTTGTTTCCCATTGTAACCTTCGTTCCTCCAGAAACTGTCTTCGTTGCCTCTGCATAGCTAACTCCCTGTGTCAACCTGACTCGCTGCACCTCTTCTGCTTTCTTGCTAACCTCACATCCAGGGTACGCTGAGCTATGCTCCCCTCCGCAATTGCAACATTTCAGCTTTGCCCCTTCTTCACATTTGCCGTATTCATGATCTCCACCACATCTGCCACACCTTTGTTTTCCCTTACACACTGCCGCCATAAGTCCAAATCTCTGACATTTAAAACATCTTAGCGGTGGTGGAACATACCAACCCAGTCTCACGGCATTTCGTGTTCACCAACACGATTCTCCCCTTTTTTTCGTGTTGCACAGCACGATTTTAAAAGCAATGTATTTCTATTGGTAGTCTCACGACATTACGTGTTATAGGAAGACCGGAAGCTGTGTGGTTCATAAAAGCATGTTCTTACTCAATATCAAGCCACAATTATTGCTTTTATTTTAAATCGTATAATTTCGGACTTTTGTTGCCGTCTGTGAGGAAAATAAATGGGGCTGAGAGCCTCAGGACACTGAAATCTGTATATTTGTAAATCTTTTTTTCCTTCTAATTTGTTATTCTTTTCAAAATAACACACTGTTATTTACTCACCAATAACACACAATTATCCTTGTTTTTATTTATTTGTTTAATTCCATAATCTCTGGGTTTTTTGGCGTCCGTCAGGAACTGAATTTCAAGATAAAAATAACCGGAAACAAATGTACGCATTTCGAGTTCAGGATGGCCGAAGACACTACACTACCCATAATACCCAGCTATCGTTTAGGACTACAGTCCCCGTGATTAATCTTCAAGCTCTGGGATTGGATGTTGGAATGGCAGTGCGCCAAGGTTACGCCGAGCGTCAAACAGCTGTTTGAAATGGAACGAAACCACGCCAGACTATCCAAAACTGGAATCGAACGCCCCCCCAGGACTACACATGCTATGGGACGTCTCTACTGAACGTTTTCGTTTTTCCCACAATTAGAAGTTGCCAGTATTAAACACATTGGTGTTATCAAATGTAAAAAATATAATTAATAAATGGGTGAAAATCGCTTGTGTCCATAATGCGGAGCATTAATATATACCCACATGACAGCTCATTGTTACTTTGTAATTCTACTCCACTAAAATTCAGAGGTTAACCTGGTATTTTTACTCCACTACATTTATTTGAGTTACTTTGCAGATTCTGATTAATGATGTGAAATATAAACAACCCTTAAAGCAGACTTTAGTTACACCTGAGTAAAATTCAGGGAAGGTGATTGTCAAGTGCCAACAATCAGGAGAGATATTTGATAGTTGGTGCTTGAGAAGACTAAACATTTATCTGGAATTGACATGAATGGAAACGAGTAATAAAGTATATTCATTACTCGTTATTCTCTACTAATAGTTAATTAAAGACTGTATAATGACTATTTTGCACATCCCTTTCAAGATTTCAAGATTTTCAAAGGTTTATTGACATATCATAATACACAACTGTGTATGCAATGAATGAAAAACTTGGGTCACAGGTTCCTCAACAGCGCATTACAAGACATCTATCAATATGTGTGTACCACCATGGTACCACCACCATTAAACTGTCATATTCTGCACATTTCTTATACTATCTACATACATAAGAGTATAATTCATATGTATGATATCAGTTAAAATAAGTGCTTCAACATAGTCAACATTGCAGGAAAGCAATATATTAGACGTTAAGTACTTTGTCAGGCTTAATATTTATCTGTAGATACCCCCAAAGCTTTTTTCTTATTTAAAAGAAGACCTTAATCTAAAGTATTATTTAATGTTTGAATAAAGGTTAATTTGTTTTTCTGTTTTGCACATCCTCACTTTGTACATCCAGCACTAAACTGTTTTATTGTAGAGATCACTTACAGTATCTTCTTGATTTTTTATATTTTATATTTCTATCACAGACCTTCTACTTTCCCCCTATGAAAGTATGTACTCTTAATAATATTTTTTTAACAATAATTCAATAACATGCTTTAACCACTAGGCGGTGCACACAAGGTGCACACAGCCATAATAACTTTGTATTATTAGTGTAGGACACTTATGTATGTACAACATCTGAAGATGTGTAGTTTTATTCATGCGTTCACATAATTTTACAGCATATTGCTATACTATTTCAGACTCAGTATTTACATTCTTATATTAAAAAAAAATCAGTAATATCTTTAAAAACTAGAAGTCCTTTTATATCAGCTGTGCACCGTTATGGTGTAAATATAACCTATCTACCAATTGGATCAAATGTAAAAGTCAGCCGAATTAGTGTTGATACTGCAAGGAGACGAATTGTGTGAAGAAAAATTGAAGATGTTGTTTAATTGTTGATATATATATGATCCACGTCAAGTCTTCAGTTTCGGCGGCATTTCTTCCAGTTTTTCCAAAGGTCTTCTCATCAGGGCTCTATAAATAAAGAACTACGGCAGATCTGTAATATTTAATGCAGCCGAACCGTGTATTACAATGCCGTTATGTGATGACTTTCAAAGAGAAAAGCAAGAACACACGGAATTAAGTATTATTTTATTCTTTTAAAATGTTTTCCGGATTTCATATCATATAAACACCAAATCCCAGCATGCATTGCGGCTAAAACATCCAATCGGCGAGCTTAAACCATAGCTGAGGATCTTGGGTAATCGCTCGAAATGCCTACGTCTGTTTCCGGTTATTTTTATTTTGAAATTCAGTTCCTGACGGATGCCAAAAAAGCCAGAGATTATGGAATTAAACAAATAAATAAAAACAAGGATAATTGTGTGTTATTGGTGAGTAAATAACAGTGTGTTATTTTGAAAAGAATAACAACTTAGAAGGAAAAAAAGTTTTACAAATATACAGATTTCAGTATCCTGAGGCTCTCAGCCCCATTTATTTTCCTCACAGACGGCAACAAAAGTCCGAAATTATACGATTTAAAATAAAAGCAATAATTGTGGCTTGATATTGAGTAAGAACATGCTTTTATGAACCACACAGCTTCCGGTCTTCCTATAACACGTAATGCCGTGAGACTACCAATAGAAATACATTGCTTTTAAAATCGTGCTGTGCAACACGAAAAAAAGGGGGAAATCGTGTTGGTGAACACGAATCAATAGATTAAAAATCGTGTTGGTGAACAGGAAATGCCATGAGACTGGGTTGAACATACGGTCTCACATCATAACACATACAGATGTAGCACCGAATTTCAGACTCCAGCTTACAGCTTCCTGCCTACGACCTGCCTAAGACCAGTATTGAGGAATGTTAAGCCCTCCCACTATTTTCCAAGAGGGCGTTGCCAGATTTTCAATTTCAGGTTTTAACCAGGAGATGGCGCTTCATTCACAAATACAGAAAGACAAGTTCTATTTCGTATATGGCTTCGCCCTCTAAGGCTATCGCTATTGGGTAATCCCCCTGCGCCCCCGCGCAGCACTGAAACACTTGTAGTCCACACCCACCCGCAAGGTGGGCCCCACCCTCGGGCCTCCTTCCGGTATAAATAGGAAGGAGGCCCGGCAATCTGCTCCCTCTTTTTTTCAGCAAACCAGCACAGTTACTGAAGCACAGCAATTGAGAATCATCATGAGCAACAACTGCGTCCGTGATTGTCCCTCATGTGGCTCTGGGTTCATAATGACTTATGACCTGCAGAGATAAAAGCAGTATGCGAATCCTGCCGGGGGTCAGAGCACGCGTACGCGGCTCTAAACCAGCAGGTAGCATGCACACACTGCGCTCGTCTCCCCTCGGGCGGCAGGAAGCGGAGAACAGACACTCTTGCTGCTGTGGCCGAGGAGGACGATTGGCCCGTCCAGGCTTACGAGCCCGCGGACGGGGCCTCGTGTCCCTGGGGCAGAGTGCCGGCCAGGAGTCCGAAGCAACTCCTGCCCCGCCTCCCTCCACGGTTCACCGTTCGGTTCTCCCCTCCCTCCTCTCCCCCGGACGGGGGAGACAGAGTCGGAGCAGGGTGCCAGCTGGGCGGCCGAACATGCTTTCCCCCTCTCCGTCACCACAGCGCGGCGGCGTCTGTTACGGAGACGGCCAGAAAAGTGCTACTGGACGCTCCAATCAGCCCGGACGGGCTGTTCGGACCCCGGTTCCACGCCATGGTGGAGTCCATGAAGATGGCCGCGGAACAGGTGGACGGCATTCGCCAGCATTTACAGCTGGCTCCAGTCGGCTGAGCTGCCACAGCGGCACCAACGCCTGCAGCAGCCGCGGCGTCCACGCCGGCCACAGGAGGCCGCAAGCGGAGAGACGCCCACAGCAACCGCCTCGGCGGATTCAGGGGCTCCGTCCCACGTCTCCGCTCCCCCGCCAACCCAGAGACAGGGTCTCACGGCGGCGAGTCAAAGGGGAGTGAGGCTCCCCCGCTCCTGGTCTGCTCCGCGAGAACCTCCAAGGAAGCGGAGCCGGTAATTAAGCCGGCTGCCAGACAGCAGGGCTCCCTGCAGAAGCCTGCTGGTTTTAACCTATCGGTTAATAAACCTGCAGAGCTCGCGGCATTCCTCTGTCCGAGATACGCCTCGTACACACAACCTTAATAAACCCATGAGCGCCGTTATAACGCCTCATGTGGGCAGCACTAGACACACCTCCATCCATCCCCTGAGCGTGTACACGCCTCATGAAGAGAGTCGGAGTGAAACGCAGCGTGTGGAGGCTTCCTCGCAGCCCTTTCGCCTCACAGTGGCGGCGAGGGCAATGGCATCACAGAGAAGCCAGAACGGGGGAATGAGCAGTATTCCAGGCTGAGTGCCCCCAGCGGCAGCGCCCGCAGCACCACGGCGCCAGGGTTCGCTGCCAGAAGCCTGCTGGTTTTAACCTATCGGTTAATAACCTGCAGAGCTCGCTAATTAAGCCGGCTGCCACTAATCTGTTGATTAAGTAGACAGCAGGGCTCGCTGCAGAAGCCTGCCGGTTTTAACCTCGGTTAATAACCTGCAGACCTCGCGGCATTCCTCTGTCCGAGATACGCCTCCTACACACGGTCATAATAAACCCATGAGCGCCGTTATAACGCCTCATGTGGGCAGCACTGCACACACCGCCATCCATCCCCTGAGCGTGTACACGCCTCATGATGAGAGCCGGAGTGAAACGCAGCATGTGGAGGCTCCCTGGCGTGGCTCGTTGCCATGACGACCACAGAACATCTCGAGCATGTGCGCCCGCTCTTAGAGTGTTTCTCAGAGTGGCAGCGCGTGTGTCTGATGGACAGATGGATGAGCAGGCTGATAAGCAGAGGATACGTCCTGCAGTTCGCCTCTCCCCCCCCCCCCCCCACAGTTCAATGGGATACAGGAAACACTCCTGTCCTCCCAGAAGCTATGTCTTGCGCTCCAATCCGAGCTGCTGGAACTCCTGTTGAAAGACGATATTTCCAGGGTTCCTCAAAGGGAGGAAAATCACGGGTTTTCACTCCCGTTATTTTTCTAATCACGAAAAAGACTGGGGGAATGAGACATCCTCGATCTGTCATTATTCCACATGCTGACGACCAAACAGGTAGTGGAATGTGTTCACCAGGACGACTGGTTACTTCCACCTGAAGGATGCATACTTCCACGTACCCATCATCCCAAAACACAGGAAATTCCTGCGTTTTCCATTCAGGGAATATCAGACCAGACAATCGTCTGCCGTTCGGATATTTCCTGGCTCCTCGCATTTTGTGTTGAGAAGGCTGGAGCCACTACACAGAGGAGGGATGAGAGTGTGTTTTTTCTCTGGACGACCTGCTATTTGCTGGCTCGCTCCAGGGAGGAAGTCGCTTTACAGACGGTACATCTCGTATCGCATCTGTTAAAGCCTGAGTTTCATAATAAATTGGAAGAAGAGCTGTCCTCTTCCCTCTCAGACAATCGTTTATCTGGGAGTGGAGTTAAACTCAGCCAGCATGAGAGCGCGACTCTCGCGGCAGCGAGGGGAGGAACTGACAGCTCTCCTTCGGCGTGTCAAAACCCACACAGCCCTCTCCGTGACGCAGCTGCTCGGCGTTGGCGTCAGCTGGTCACGTGATGATCCCCTTGGGTCTCTTCCAACAGGGGGACACTCCAGAGGTGGTTCATTCGCTGCAGAAGCCTGCTATTTTAACCTAATGGTTTATAAACTGCAGAGCTCGCGGCATTCCTCTGTCCCAGATATGCCTCCTACACACGGTCATAATAACCCACGAGCACCGTTATAACGCCTCGTGTGGACAGCATGCACACACCTCTCATCCCCTGGGCGTGTACGCGCTTCATGATGAGAGACGGAGTGAAATGCAGCGTGTGGAAACTCCCTCGCAGCCCTTTTGCCTCACGGGCAGCGGCGGCGATGGCGTGGCTCGTCACCATGACGACCATAAAGGCACTTCACAGAGAAACCTCTCCCCCCAGCAGTTCCATGGGATACAAGAAACACTCCTGTGATCCCAGGAACAGTGTCTTGCGCGGTTTTTACCCCCGCTATTTTTCGAAATCTCGGAAAAGAACGGGGGAGTCGCCCCGTTGTACAATCAAACATGTGTTGATTTGCACAGACAACAGGCCACGGCTATGGAAGCAGCCTACCTCAGTCGCCAGGGAGGAGTACGATCTGCGCAGCTTCTGAATGCAGCCAGGCGGCTGCTGTTCTGGGCGCGCACACATGTTGCTCTTATCAGAGCAATGTATATTCCCAGCGAATTGAACCGAGGGGCTCGCAGAGCGCAGCAGCCGTGTTATGCGAGGAGTAGACTCAGACCTGTGTCACGCGCACTGGCGCATCAGTGGGATTTGGCTTTGGTGTTACGCACACTAAGCAAAGCCCCATTTGAACCTTTAGACCAGGTTCCCCTTAAACTGTTATCAGCCAAAGTAGTATTACTTTTGGCTCTATCAGCAAAAAGGGTGAGTGATTTGTCTGCTCTCTCTGTGGCTCCGTCATGCCTCCGGATCCAAGGAGATGGCAGTTTGGCTGTTTTACGCCCTAACCCGGCTTTTATGCCAAGGTCATCACAAGCTCTTTAGAGTCGAGAGTGATCACCTTGGATGGCTTCTTTCCCCCTCCTTACAGGTCGGAGGAAGAAGCCACGTCTCATCTCCTCTGTCCTGTGCGCGCGCTGTCCTGCTATGTGGCGCGCACGGCTGCCTTGCACCATTCTCAGCGCCTGTTTGTGCATTATAGAGAGAGCTTGATCGGGCAACCTCTGTCTGCACAACGGCTGTCAAACAGGTTGTGTGAGGCTGTGTCACAGGCATGTCTCCTCTGGGGTGGAGCCCCCAGAGAACATCAATGCGCACTCCACCAGGAGGAATTTCCTCCTCCGCGGCTTTGCACGGAGGAATGTGGAGCGGAAGATATTTGCACTTCTGCATCTTGGTCTTCCCTCTGTTCCTTTATTCATTTTTATTTGAGGGATGTCTCCCATTCCTCTCTGACACACCCTGTACTGGGTGTCCTGTCGGAGTGAGTGACGTCAGGGAGCCAGCTGTGCGCCTCTCTCCTGCCTCTCGGCACACGGTGAGCGGCCCTTTTTCCCTCTTATAGGAGGGATTTTCCTTTTTCCTCTGACACACTTTGTACGGAGTGCCTGGTCAGAGTGAGTGATGTCAGGGATCCAGCTGGGCGCTCTCCTACCTGTCTGACACGCAGAGAGCTGCTGTTCCCCCTCTGTGATCGCTGGGCAAGGTGGGAGCTTCGTCTCTACTTTCTCACAGCGGCCGGTATATATTGTTCCCAGCCTTCACCCCGTCGGGAAGATAGGCATGTTTTGCTATGTTCCAGGGACGGTAATGCGCCATTACGCATGGCACAACAGGCATGGGGTGTTATTTAGCAGGTGTGTCTGTGCTTCTAGTGCCGGGCGGACCCAGTGGGGCGCAGACTACATCATGCTTTGCCCTTAACCCAATAGCTTAGAGGGCGAAGCCATATACGAAATAGAACTGAGGTTACCTACTGTAACCCCAGCTTCTATGAGTAAATGGCGCAGCCCTCTAAGCGCTGGGCCCCACTGGCTCTACGAATAGCTGAAGAAACGTTATTTGGTATGGGAGCAGATTGCCGGGCCTCCTTCCTATTTATACCGGAAGGAGGCCCGAGAGTGGGGCCCGCCTTGCGGGTGGGCGTGGACTACAAGTGTTTCAGTGCTGCGCAGGGCGATAGCCTTAGAGGGCTGCGCCATTTACTCATAGAAGCTGGGGTTACAGTAGGTAACCTCAGTTTCATGGACTTTCAGTTGTGTTTTGAAGAGCATTTGAACACATCAATATTTTAGATCAACTAAAGTATATCTAATCTTGTAATTCAATAATATATAGTCTTTATATATTAAATAATCATAATTATAATGTAAATGTTTACATTACACTTCTTTATTTGTTATGCTCATACTTTTACCTTTACAATCGTTTGCTTTAATATGCAGTATATTTTTGGTCTATTTTTGTGTTTGCTTCCTCCTGCTCCCTTTCGGACACATACTGTATGATTTATTATTATTATTAATATGAAGATATTATTAAGATAAGATAAGATAAGATGTTCCTTTATTGATTGAACATTTTAGTTTAGAATGTGCTGTCCTACGGTAATTCAGAAGGCTCACAGGTCACATTCCGACCATTATTTAAAACAATAGGTGCTTTCACACCGTCTACAGTTTGATTTGTATAGAGGGAGCTCCGTGGTTGAATGGCCAGATTAGGTGTGGCGCATTTATCATAGGTGATCAGAGCTAACTGTCTGCTGTCAGATTTCATTTAAAAAACAGATCTGATTTTAAGACTACTTCAGCGCTCATAAAGAATGATAAGAATAAGAATAATGCGTCTTGAACTGGTTTCATTCATTAGTGAGTTTATTTAACACTAGAACCGCCAATCGGGTCAATTTGTGTGAAGTGTGTTGTGTATGTGCAATGTAACTTTTTTTCAATAAAATGTTAAAGTCTCCCAGTCCGTGACTTTTCCTGAAAGTGTGTTATGTAGCACAATATGTTGTTAAAAATTGCATTCTAATAGCAGGATTTGACAGGTTTAGGTAGGCCTATACAAAAACCTCTGGCGGTTCTAGTGTTAATGAGTGAGACACACCGGAGTTGAGGATCTGTGGGGTTTGTATGTTGATGTATTGGAAACACTGTTATTTGTATTACTATTATTAATAATAACGTGTGCATAGACATTGTTCAGGGCCATCAGTAGAATGTCGTCGTCCCCCGTTGACAATTCACGTGGCGAGAGGTCGCCAGTGTCTGGCGCAGTTATTTTGTGTGTGTGTTGTTGCATGTAGCCGCTGCGTGTGTGTAAACTGCCCCGCCCCCTCGCAAGCAGGCGGGGGAGAGAGATCTCTCGTCTGGATTGGAAAGATCGAAAATACAATCATAGATACAATCATAGATGCATTTTGCAGTCTTTTTGCGTATTAGAAACGGGGTTGGCGAAACTAAAACCGCAATATAATGTTTGTGTAATAATATGACATATATTTTTTACACGTCTCCAGTACCGATAAAAAGACAGATAACGTCGGAGGTTGACGGTACCACGGTCTTTAATAATTCAGCCCCGATTATTACCGGGGATCGGTACTATTAGCTTTGTTCTTTGTTCTCGCGTCCCAGGAGAGAAGCTTAAAATATAGAGACCAATGGAGTATCTGGCATAAGGTTCAAATGGGTTACTTTAATTAAGTCGCGTGGCAATGAGACAGACAGAAGATGGTTCAGAGAGAGAGAGGCTGCAGCTCCCTCTCGCAGTCCTGGCCGTGGAAAAAGGGAGCGAGACACGTTAATTATTCCTGCTTGGATCTCCCACTCGCTCCTCCTCTCTGGGGGCTGTGACGTAATCTTCCGCCCTCCTTTCACCAATGTCCGATATCGCACATAACAGATGATTCAGACGTTGTATATTCATTACATAACTCATACTCTCTTTCATTACTTTTTATTTAATGCATTTTAACGGCTGTAATCGTGTTTTTTGGTCAAACCGGGACTCAAGCTTACTGTTGGTACTTCGGAGATCTCTTCCGGAATAGGTTTTCAAAATAAACTTTAACCACAGTCGAATGCTAACCGGAAATGTTTTCACAATAAAAAAGTTTTAAGATTACTGTATGTTTAAACCAAATTACATCATTAAACATGGATTTAAATTTCTAACAATCCCTCCTTACCAGGGGTGGATCTAGAAAAATATTCATGGGGTGGCAAGAGGGTGGCTGGAGATTTTGAGGGGTGGCATCCCCTGGCAGAAGTATATGCTGATTTAATCCCAGTCATATCAATCAATGTTAACTTGGAAAGCCACAATATTAATATTTTAACTCAATAACATTTGGTGACATTATTGTGGCACATCAGTAAAGCCTTAAATATTAATATATAAGGTGGCAGGCTTAATTGAATTAATTTTAACTGAATGAGTTTGTCTCACTCTTAGACCAGCAGGGGTACCAAATCTATGCAGACTGCCGCAATAAGTACATTAATTAACTGTGTCATCGATGTGTGTCTCTATGAATATGATCTTATTAACAATCATATTATTCCTATCAGCTGTCAATCCCTTTTATGATTCACATATTCAGTGTTATTATTGAATAAACTATATTTTTTGGAGGAGTTAATGATGAATGTTCCTCAAGATGCTTGCTCACCCTCCTTCAAATTTGAAAGACAAGTAATTACTATCATATATCAAAAGATTCAAAGGAACAGTTCAGCGCCCCACGACTTTACAAACAGTTACAACCGAAAGAACAAACATTAAAGAAGTGACTAACTGCATCAGTTAGGTTTACACAACGTGTATTCAGCTAAAACCTATACATCACTGCAGTTATTATCCAGTGGAAAGCCCTTACCTATTGGCCTAGTTAAGTCAAAGTGGTTACTTTTGTTTGGCTGGACAGTGAAGTTTTACATCTTATTTGACTTTCTCAGGACTTAAAACTGTTTTTTGTGGGCAGACCCCCACAAAAAAAAAAAAAATATTTACACACGTAAGGTCATCATCTTAACAGTTTATTATGCTCATCGAGTCATCCGTGAGCAGAGCATCAAGTTGGCATGCCTATAACAGCTGAATGTGGCGATTACCATCTTGTTCAGCAAAATGCCTCACAAACTTATTAAGATTTAAAGCTATGGTGCATTTTGATTCAATGCTGAGTACAGCCTGAAGAACATATCGAGGATTACAAAACTAATGTCACAACAGGACTTAGAAAAGCTTGTCCATGCTTTTATTTACAGTAGACTTGACTGCTGCAATAGTGTATTCACAGGGCTGACAACAAAATCCATCAGAAAGCTGCAGCTGATTCAGAACACCGCTGCACGTGTCCTCACTAACACTAAAAGAGTGGATCACATCAGTCCGGTTCTGAAATCTTTACACTGGCTTCCAGACGGCCAAAGAATTGATTTTAAAATACTATTGCTAGTTTTTAAATCATTACATGGTTTAGGACCAAAGTATATTGTTGAAGTCCTGCATAATTACGAGCCATCAAGGTGCCTCAGGTCTTCTGGGACGGGTCTGCTATCGGTTCTGAGAGTAAAAACAAAACATGGAGAGGCAGCATTTAGCTATTATGCCCCGACAATCTGGAACAAACTACCCAAATCATGCACGTCCGCAGAAACGCTTAATATTTTTAAATGGAGACTAAAAACATATCTCTTTGGCTGCTTTTAATTGAGCTGCTCATAATCGCACTACAGCATGCCTTTTAAACATGTACTGTATACCTGTGGTGTTTAGGGGAGAGTGGAGTAATTTGTGCCAAGGGGCAAGTATTGCCACCCCTGTTATCTAGAAAACCATAGAAGAAGTTGGTCATGTGACCACATATTTTTGAAGAGGTATCCATTTCAATTATCCTGCAAAGAAGGGAGACACATGGCTTGAGAGGTAAGCACATTTAAGTTCAAAAAACAATTTTTTGCCCTCCAAAGTAACTTTTCTATGATCAAGGTTTTTTTATTTGAAATAGCATTGACATGCCTGCCAGCTGGACCAGAGACGAAAAAGCAGGTTAGATCAATTATAGGCTATTGGATAGTTATTTGGAGTGGATAGCTTCAACTTATCTGAATGTAAAGTGCAATGTGCTGATAAACTTTTAACCTTTTCTAGGACCTGATTGGTTCAACGCCTTTAAAGCACGCTACCATTTGGCATGCCGCGTTCCTGAAGCAACCTCTCTTGGAAGAGCTACTGCCTTTAATAAGCACAACGTGGGGGAGTTCTTTGATAAACTCTCTAAAGTGATGGACAGGTAACTTAATAATCATCTGTCTTTGACATGCTGATATGATCACATGAACACTCGAACACCCCCCCCCCCCTCTCTTTCTCACACACACACACACACACACACACACACACACACACACACACACACACACACACACACACACACACACACACACACACACACACACACACACACACACACACACACACACACACACACACACACACACACACACACACACACACACTCACTCACTCACTCACTCACTCACTCACTCACTCACTCACTCACTCACTCACTCACTCACTCACTCACATACACCCACCCACCCACACCCTGACTAGGTAGCCTGGCAGCCTGGCGAGAGGGCACAGCATCTCTAGAGGGTCTTCTGTCCTCGGCAGCAGAGTTGACATTTACACACACAACCACATCCAAGTATGTTAAAACTGCTTTAAACGTCTCTGATCATCAGCACTACCTTTTATTTCATTTCAGGTACAGCTTCCCTCCACACATGATGTACAACATGGATGAAACTGGTGTGACGACAGTGCAGACACCCAAGCAGGTTGTCACAGAGAAAGGGAAGAAACAAGTGGGTTCAGTAACATCTGCTGAAAGAGGAGAGCTCGTCACTGTGGCCTGTGCAGTAAACGCCACTGGAAATGCAGTCCCACTCATGTTCATTTTCCCGCGTGTCCGCTTCAAGGACAGCCTCCTCAATGGATCACCAGCAGGTTCCATTGGTCATTGTACAAAGTCTGGATGGATGAATGAAGACGCCTTCCTCATCTTCCTGAAGCACTTCATCCGCCACACCAACTGCTCCACCGATCACCCAGTCCTGCTCATTCTGGACAACCATGAGTCTCACATCTCACTCAAGTCAGTGACAATTGCTAAAGAGAATGGGGTCATTATGCCCACCCTGCCACCTCACACCTCACACCGCTTGCAACCATTAGACAAAACTGTCTATAGAGCTCCTGCGGATGATGTCACATATGCTGGTCACGTGACGAGAAACGAAGGGGGCAGCCATTTTGGCAGTAATCGCGTCAGTAAATTCATTGGCAGGCACTGGCAGACTGTCGAGGATGGTGGATAACTGCTGTGCACCAGGTTGCACAAATAGGCGTGGGAAGAAGAAAGGTGTATCTTATTATCGCATTCCAAAAGACGCGGAGAGGAGGGAAAAGTGGATCGCAGCGATTAAAAGAGCCAGGAGCCGTCTGAACAAGACTGAAAGATGGGACCCCCCGGCCGTTTGCTTTCGCTTATGCAGTGATCACTTCATATCAGGTGGGTGAAGAATACAGTACAATGCTACAAAAAGTTTTCAAAAAGCAAAAATACAAACTAGTTTCAGACGCACTGCAGTAGCTATCCAAGCTAATAAACAAACATGCTAACGTGACACTGCCGTAGCTAGACAAGCTAATAAACAAACAATGCTAACGTGACACTGCCTATCAAACTGGAATAATTTAATACTTACCCTTGCAGTGATGATGCCGAAGTTTTTGGATGTAAGACTCCACAGTTGAATGTTGTTTACGAAGCCGGACTGACACCATTTGTAAGCCTCCAAGCTTTTGTAAGCTCTGAGGGAGTCTCCTGAGTACACTGATGGAAAGCTTACAAGATAGCTGTGGATGTCCGCGTAGCGCAAGTCGGGTACATCGTCTTCAGAGCAGGAGGTTATGCTCTTGAAAAGCACACCGGGTGCATTATATGGGTCGCTTATATTTAATCTTTCTAATTTTGTACTATAAAGCCGAATTTCACTTGAATTAAAATGAGATGTATACTCGCACGGTAGGAAAACGCTGGCGCCGGTCGTCATGTTTACTGCCAAAATGGTGGCTGATAACCAAAAGTCACGTGACCGCAGGAGCTCTATAGACCACTCAAAACCTACTATAACCGAGCGATGGATGGGTGGATGCGATCACATCCTGGGCGAACCGTATCGATCTATGAGGTCTCGGAACTTGTGAAGCAAGCGTTCCTCTCTGCAATGTCACCAACAAACATAACCTCAGGTTTCAGAGCAACAGGCATATACCCTTTCAACAGGGACATCTTCCCGGAAGAAGACTATGCACCATCAATGATGACAGACAGGGCAAATCCAGAAGATGAACCCAGTGCCACTGCTGACCTGCCTGGAGAAGAGCCCTCCACCAGTGCAGCTGCTCACCTGCCTGCCATTTCATGAGCCAACACATGTCAGTTATTTAAAAAAAAAGTCTGGTAGGCCAATAGTGGCGGTGCGCATAGTGGCATGGCTCAGGCTTACCCTCCACCTGACGACGTAATCTTGTTTTTCCCTGTGTTCAATGACAATAAAGTTCCTTTCCTTTCCTTGAAGCAGATCCAGACCCAGGAGAGCCACCTGCCACTCTGACAAATCCCGAGCACTTATCAAGTGACAAATCTGGTTCTTCTGCTCACTTGGGTTATGTGTCTCCAGAAGTCATTCTTCCCTTGCCAAAAGCCACAGAAAGAAAAAAAAAATTGCAAGAAAGAAAGTGAAAACAAGAATCGTGACCGACACACCTGAGAAGATGGAGTTGGAGAAGGCTCACAAAGAAAAAGAAGATAAAAAGACTGAACAGGAAAAGAAAAAGAATGAAAGAGAGAAGAAAAGGGCTCTGAAAGCTGCAAATCAAACCAAAACCAAGAAGAAAACAGCTGTGTACAGTAGCTCAGAAGAAAGCTCCACCACCAATGATGAGGCAGAAGATGGCCTGGAGAAGACACACAGCAGAGAAAAGGAACGGGCTGAAAAGAAGAAAAGGAGTGGAAATAAGAAGGGGGCTCTGAAAGGGTCAAAACCAACCAAGCCCAAAAAGAAAGTGCTCTCCAGTAGCTCAGAAGAGAGTGACTTTCCGATTCCACTTAGCGATGCCACTCATTATGAGAGTTCAGATGTCCGGAGTGATGATGATGATGGTGACAAGGATCTGTCTGCTGGTGACTTTGTCATTGTGAAGTTTGCAGGTAAAAAATCAAAATCCTATAACTATGTTGGATTGGTGGAGAATGTTGAAGGTGACAAGATCAGTGCAACGTTTCTGAAGCAAAGTTGTAAGAGGTCTGTTGATGGAAAGCCCATCTTCACATTCAGAGAGAATGATGAAGGAGTCATCCCTAGAGGTGATGTGCTCAAGAAACTACCCACACCACAAAAACCCGGTGGTACAACCAGAAGGGAGTATAAGTCCACATTCCCCTGCAGCATTGACAAGTGGGATGTTCAGTAGTAGGCCGAATCTGTGAAGAGATTCAGAAGCAGATGATTTGCAGATGATTAGGTGCTCATTTTGGAATTTTAATTTTGTTCTGAGTATGTGTTCATGTGCCGCTAGGGCTTGTTTAAGAAAATTGGCCACACCACAAAACTTGGTAGTACAGCCAGAAGGGAACAGAAGTTCATATTTCCCTGCAGCATTGGACAAGTAGGATGTTAGGTGTTCATAGGCCTTGTTATAGAAAAGTGGCCTTTGATGTTGTTAAAACTTTAAATAAACATTCAATAAATAATTTTGTATTGAATTTGTCTTGCTTTTATATAGCATTATTGTTTGTGAGATTAAAATGATCTCTTTTACTTCAATTATCAAACGCACAATTTACCCCAGTGTATTGTCTCTAATGGCACAACTTACCCCGCACCGCGGGCAAGTTGTGCCACAAAACCACTTTTTTTTCGAAAGCTATATTTCTCAAACAGTTTATTAAAGATCCGAAGTGATTGTTCCCAGGGATGCACAACATCCTGAACTATATGTACATATTTTAGTTGGAGGCATTACTGTAATCCCCTTGCTTTAAAGGCACTTTAAGTGAAAATTGGCACTACTTACCCCACTCTCCCTATTTGCATTATTTTATTATCTTTGCTTTGTAATGTCTGTTGTAAAATGCCATTATATATGTGTTTTTACTGTATGTATTCCTAAAAAGTCTTTTAATTTGTTTTGTAAAGCACTTTGAATTGTCGCGTACAGAAAAGTGCTATATAAATAAACTTGCCTTGCAGCCAAACCTGACATGCTCTTCTCTGTCACTGTAGACCGCAAATATCTCATTCCTTCCGTCTCCTTGGATTCGAAATGCTTCTCGTTTTGCGCTGTCCCCCCGTTCAAATGAAATCGCCGCCAATCATATTTCCAGGCTCGCGCCAGGGCCGGGGGAGGGGTTACAAGGCTCGCGTCTTGTGCTGCATTCACTTGCACTCGGACATTAGAGCTTTTCTCTCATAAATGTCCGATGAGCCACAACTTTTCTTTCAAAATAAAGCTGCCAACTGGGGTGGCAGCTGCCACCCCATGCCACCCCGTAGAACCGCCACTGCGTCCTTACAGACCCTTTAGGGCAGGGGTTCCCAAACTTTGTCATGCCAAGGACCATAATCTAGAATTATCCTCTGGCGGGGAGCCCCCTGTTGCACTTTTTTTTTTTTTAAATGATCAGTACATTATGATGGAAAA